>NW_026057578.1:12573776-12593320 GCF_023721935.1 Panthera uncia | reverse complement strand
GGATGGGAAGGAGGGAGGAAGAATGGGTAGGTAGATGGATGGATGGACAGATGGATGGATGGGAAGGAGGGAGTGAGAACGGGTGGGTGGGTGGGTGGGTGGATGGATGGGAGGGAGGAAGGAAGACAGATGGGTAGATGTATGGGTGGGAAGGAGGGAGGGAGGGAGAATGGGGAGGTGGATGGATGGATGGAGCAGGGGGCTCTATCGCGGCTCCCCCAGAGACCGCAGGTAAGCCCGCCCCGGACTCAGTTTCCCCACACGGCAATGAGCAAGGAGGAAGCATCGACACGGCAGGTGGCCCCTCTGAGAAGCCTCACCTCAGCCAGCGAGCCCCTCTGGACCGACTTCACCACCACGGCCTTGTTCTTCTCCTCGATGTCAAAGCCGTAATCTTCCTCCTGGGGCAGGATCTGAGGGCCCAAGGCGAGAGAGACCCAGTGAGGCAGTGGGGGGAGGAGGGGGCTTGCAGCCAGCCCTGCCGTGGCCCCAAGACCAAGGCCCCAGGACCGTGATCCTGCCGGCTCCTTGTGCCCCAGATCTACACGGAGTAGGGGTGCACGGCAGGACAAAGCTATGAACAGCACCCAGTACATGGCAGGTGCCCAACACGTATCTGTCAAGTGAAGACACCATCTGGCTCCCACGTCAGGCTGCTGCATATGTTTTTACTTTTCACTGCCTGGCGCCCCTGTCTCCTCCCAACCTGCAGACCGAGTCCCCTCGGTTATACACCGCCGTCTCCCCATCTGCTGGCAGACTGACATGCTCGGTAAAAATCTGCTGGCTTAACGAATAAAACAGATCCAAAGTTGTCCAGCCACTGAGGACCTGGGGACAGGCCAGGAGTTTAGGGAGGAGCAGTCCCATTGCAGGACGGCAGGAGGTTCGGGAGGTTCGAGGATTCGGTGGTGGTGCGGATGCAGAGAAACGCATTTGTGTGTTCAACAAATACTTGCTGAGCTGCTGCCTATGACATGACCAAGGTACGTTACCGGGCACTAGAAACAGTGTTGAACAAGACAGTTCCTGCCCTGCTGCAGCCGACTGTCTAGTGGGGAAGAAAGACTACAAACAAGTAAGCAAAGAAATACAGAATGCGATGCAGACGGTGTGTGCAGTCTGAATGAAAATAAAGCACTTAAAGTGATAAAAACGTGGCATGGCGGGGGGGAGGGGGCGGAGGAGAGGCTATCTGAGCTGAGACCTGAATGAAATGAGGGACAGAACTTTATGAAGAGTGGAAAACGTGTTCCAGGCAGAGGGCACAGCATGTGCAAAGGCCCTGAACCAGGCCCACAGGACTAGAGCATAAGAAAGGAGATCAGAGGGAGGGGAGAACACAGGAGATGAAGCTGGAAAGGCAGAGAGAGTCTTATGAACTGTGAGGAGAGACTGGATTTTATCCCAAGTGTGATGGGGAGCACTGGCAGGCTTTATGGTGGGAGAAACGGGAGTTCCCATATTTATGGGGCCCCTGTAAGTACGAAAGGAGAGAAGTTAAGACTTCTCTCTTGTATTAGGCAGACTTCAGCCCCATCTCTGGCTGTGGCAGGAGACCTAATCTGCTGAGCACCTCTCTTGATTGCCTCCTGTGGACCAAGCATGAAGACAGAGGCCGCTAGTTATCAACAGGCAAAAAAGCAGGATTTGGTGGGCGAGGCTGGTGAAAGATCTGAATAGGCTGATAAACGTCCTCCCTCAACTACCAGGATATTTACAGCAAATGCACATGGACAGGGCACCAGCCCAGAAGACCTAAGGCCTCGGATGAGCCATTTCAGGAGGCCAACCTCTCTGCACAATGCTAAGCTGGGACGTGGGGTGGGCAAGGGAAGAAGGAAAGGAAAAGAAAGGGAGCCAGCAAGCCCAAACTCTTTCTAAAGAAGGTCGTCTTGGCCAGAGAAGTGTCACCGGCCACCACCAAGAATCCCCACGTTGGGTGCTCAGAGTTGAGCCCAACTTCTCTAGCCATAATCGGAAGGTCACCCGGCTCCCAGTCTGCAGCCGGGTCTGGGAAGGCTGATGCACACTTGGGCTCTGCTCCTACCAGCAGGCGCTTGGCCAGAATGTTCTCCACCAGCTTGAAGTCATTGCGCAGCTGTTTGTTCTTGCTGCTGGTTCCCTCCATCTCCTCGTCTGCGTGGAAGCGGAAATACTGGGACTCGTCCTTGAACTCACTCTTCTCCAGCACTGCAAACCCACAGACACACAGCACATGGTCAGGCTCACAAGGGAAGGTTTCAGCAACACTTGCCAACTGGCCACTGCGGGCTGGAACCGACCCTTGGGCAAGTTTTCTTTGGCTAGCACAGTGTTTCATTCAATAGAAGCATGTGCCAACACTAACGTATTAGGATATTTCACATAATAGTCTCGCTTTCTGACTTCTCTTGAAAAATCTGAACTTGTCCCATCTGCTGTGAAGACAATATTACAAAGCCGTAGTAACAAAAATAGCGTGGAATTATAGCTGAAACAGATAAAGAACCAGCGGAAGAAAACAGAAATCACATAATAGGATCATGTGTTCATGGAAACTTAGTATATGATAATGATGATCACGTGGAGTATTCCACAGATGATATAGGGGAAAAACTGACTCACAGGGAAAAATAAAAGCAGATCCCTACCTCACACCATATACAACAAAAAACTCCTGATGGATTAAAGACCTAAAAATAAGAACAGGAAAACTAAAGCTCACCAAACAAAATGTAAAATATCTTTGTCCTAGGGTAGAAAGAGTTCACACACAAGACCTCCCAAAAAAGCAATATAATAAAATTAAGAACTTCGGTTCAATAACAAGACCATAGGCAAATGACAGATTCAAAAGTAACATAATGTCTAAAACCAAAAAGGAATAAATATCTACAATATAAAAGAAACCACCAAATCAACCAGAGAAAGCTGTAAAACATAGATAAAAATGGGAAAAGAATATGAACAGGCAACTACCAGATGGGGAAACCCAAGCGGGCAGCAAGTAGATGAAAAGGAGTCCAGCCTCACTAACAATCAGAAACAGACCATGATGAGACATTTTAGACTGCAGATTAGCAAACCCCTAAAGGCCAAATGTGGCCCACTATCTCTTTTTATAAATAAAGTTTTATTGGGACACAACCACATCCATTCATTTACGTATGTGATAGGGCTGCTTTTATGTCACAGTGACAGAGCTGAATAACTGCAAAAGGCTATATGGCCTACAAAGCCTAAAATTTATACTATCCGGCCTATGCAGAAGAAGTTTCCTGATCTCTGCTCTAAAAGACAGAAAATGAATGAAAACAACTGGTAACAACCAGCATGGGATCTGATCCCTGTGGGTTACAGTTGAACTAAGTTACCAGGGCCAGGCACACTTGGATTCATTTACTCCCGGGACAAGGAAGGATCTGCTGCACTCCTCTTACAGGTGGGGGCACTAAGGCCCAGAGAAGGTAACTAAACTGCCCAAGGTCACACAGCAGGTAGGCTCCCCCTTTTCACCACACTGCCCAGCCTGCCCTTTCAGAAAGGGGGAGATCCAGGCTCGGTTTGGTGAAAGCAATTGTCCGAAGCCAGCAGGCCCCCGAAAGAAGGAAAACCAGCTGCCTGAGCTTCGCGATGTCCCCGCCATCCCTGAAGGCAGAGGCTGTGTCCCGATTTGGTGGCTACGTGAAAAGCAGCAGAAGGCAATCCTTTCCTTCTCCCTCTTTCCCAGGACATCTAGCTGTTTGTGTCTTTCTCCGGCCACCCCTATTACCTCTTTGGAGAAAGCAGACACACAAATTGCTGCTTTGCCCAGAGCCGGGGGGTAGCCAGGCCCCGGGGGGCCGGCTGGCTTCACCTCCACTGTAAACACGAAGCGGAAAGACTCTGGGAGGTAGGAGGAAGAAGCGTGTTGTGTCTTGGGAGAAATGTTTGGGGAAACAGCTGGCATCTCAGAGTCCAGGAGCTCGGCCAGGTGAGGTCCCCCACTCGCGGATGCAGGTTTCGGTCAAGGCCTCTGGCCGGGTTCGAACCCCTGCTCGGCCCCTGCCCAACTTCATGTCCCCTTAGCCTCACCTCTGCTTCTTCATCTATGGGCATCATAACACCACCAGCTTCCAGGGAGTGGGGAATTAGGTGGTGAGCCTCAGTTTCCCTGTATGTGCCTAAGTGAAAGGCTGGACCATCAGCCTCTCAGGGCCCTCCCTAAGGACACCCCAGGGCCCGGGAGCTCAGGGCAGACGCCTCGGGAGGCGCCACATGGGCCGTACCTACACCCTCCGCTCTGCACCCTAACCTGCATTTTGCAGCAGCCACAGCCCTAGGATCTGGCCCCTTCCTATTTTAGCTCATTTCTGAGTTCGTGGCAGGGAACAGGGGAGCAGGGGCCACGCCCTGCAATTTCTCTCCCTGAGGGTGTTGGCATTGCCTGGGAGTCACCCCCCGCAGAATGTCCTCGGCCAGCGGCCTTCCCAGAATAGCAGCTGGGGTGGACCCCTAATTACTCTCACCCACAAATGAGAGGTTCTGCCCAGCTGATTGGTGGGAAGGACGGAGCTGTCAGAGGGCGCCGCGGGGAACAGAGCGGCTTCTGGGAATGAGGGACTTTGGTGACAGGAGCCGATGGACGGGAATGACCCTGGCTGGGCCCAACCTGCCCAGCTCAGCCGGGCAAACAGGCAGCTGGGAGTGTGTCCTAACCCCTAACTGCACAGAGCCATGGGCATGTTGAGCTCAGAGGAAGAGGGGACGACAAGGCCTCCAGGGGAAAGCTGGGGAAACTGAGGCACAGAGAAGGCCAGAGGTTTATTGGGAGTCAGCTGAGTCAGGGCTGGAACCAGGCCTGCTGGCTACAAGACAGGGGAGGCACCTGACGACCTGCCGTCCCACCGGCACATTTCTCATCCTGCCGAAGGGACAGCAAATCCAGCAGCTAGACCAGGAGTGGAAAACTGTGGCCCACTGCCTGTTTTTCTAAATAAGGTTTACTGGCACACAGCCACGCCCACTTAGTTAAGTATTACCTGTAGCTGCTTTAATGCTACACTAGCTGTTAACAGAGGCTCCACGGCCTGCAAAGCCTGAAATATTTACTGTCTGGTCCTTTGCACAGAGAGTTCTCTGACCTCTGAGTTAGAGCATAAAGCAGAAGCCGGCAGGAGGAATGGACAGAAGACCCACCCGAGGCTCACCCCTCCAACTGCAGCGGGCCGCAAGCCACATCATCCCTCCCCTGGAGTATCAGAGTCGCTTGGGCACTGGCCTCTCTCCTTCCGCCCTCAACCCCGCGGGCGCTCTCCACCGCCCTGCAGAGGGATCAAGCACGTGCCTCCCCTGCTCAGAACCCTGCCAGGACTGCCACTGCACTGGAGTCAGAGTCAAAGTGCTCCTCACATGCCCGTGCTGTTCCAGAACACGGACTCCTGTCATTGTTTGATTCACGCACCCGCACCCGCTCATGCACACTAGGCTGTGATCCTAGCAAGGTGCCTGCACCAGCTGGAAAACAGCAGCATGAACAAAACCCAGGGAAGAGGGGAATATTAGTCTAACAGGGAGAGAACAGCCCCATCAAGAAGAGTGAATGAGCTAAGCACCCGCCATCTAGGCGGGATGTCTGGGGAAGCCTGGGGAGGTGTGAACCCAGCAGAAACACTGAGTAAGTTGGGGGCTGGGGGGGTGAGGCAGGTCGGGCACCCCAGGCAAGGGAAACTGTGAGAGCCAAAGGCACAGGGAGAGTTCTAGAAGTAGGGGTTCTTTGGTGGGAGTTAAAAGTCTACCTGTCCTCCTGAGAGCGTAGGAACCTCAGGGCTTCCCCGGGGCCAGGAGGAGGGAAGGTCACAGACCCCAGTGGCTGAGCGTGTGGCCTGTAAACCCCGTCCGCCTCGGTTCCAATCCCGGCTCCGACTTGCTATGTGACCTTGAGCAAGTTTCTTAACTGTCTGGGCTTCCATTTCCTCACTTATAAATAGGGATGATACTAATACCAACATCAAAGGATCGTTACAGGATTAGACTAATTAATACATGGGGAGTGCTCAGAAGGAGGCCAGGCACACGAAGTATTAACTTCTGTTTAAATTTGAAATGGAGTCAACAGGACCAATCCCTCCCTCCTTCTCCCCACCTTCCCACCTCAGGATCATCTCAGGACTGCCCACCCCTCTCCCCGCTTTACGTGCTTCTCCTGTGGAAGGAACAGTGACTTACCTAAGGGGTCAGGCCAGGGAGAGGGGTGCAAATGTCCCGGCTCAGCTCCCTTCCCCTCACACTTACAACCTGCCTGTCCTCTGTCCCCACAGACCCCCGTCCTCTCCTCCCCGTGGAAGCCCGTGGGCCAGGCCTGAACGATCCGGCCTCACTGCCCACCCGGAGGCCGCGTCCCTTCTAGGAGAGCATAGGAAGCCCACAGTTTTGACCTCAGATCCAATCCATTTTCCAGTCAAGCATTACCAGCCAACCACCCTGGTCCCTACTGAAGCCCTGAGGTGATCTCTCAATCAGGGCAGAAGTGGGAGGGGGAAGGAGGGGGCTTCCTGAGACACCCCAAACCCCCGGCAGCCTCCAGGCCCACACCCACCATCCAGCCTGGGCTCACCGTGGGCAGGCTGGACAGTCTCCAGCCCACCATGTGCTCTCTCTGGACCTCAGCTCCCCACCCTTCCATAAAACACACCAGGGACCAGAGTCCCTACTAGGTTTTCTATCTCAGGACACACACCCCAGGGGACACCCAGGTGGCTCAGTCGGCTGAGCATCCAACTCTTGGTTTCAGCTCAGGTCACGATCTCAGGGTCGTGGGATCCAGCCCCACATCAGGCTCTGCACCGACAGCATGGAGCCTGCTTGAGATTCTCTCTCTCTCTCCCTCTGCCCCTCTCCCCCGCCCTCTCTCTCCCTCTGAAATTAAAAAGAAAAAAAAAATCATTTAGCAGGGCAGACCCCCGCCCCCAGGAGGCGGGGCTGAAGGGAAGGGACAGATTACCGTGGTGCATGAAGCCGTTGTTACACAGGCCCACACCGAGCGTCACCGCCTCCTCGCGCGTCTGGCAATCACCCTGGAGCGGAACGAGAAGGGAGGGCGTTAGGTGAACCTTCACTTGAGGGGCTGAGCGAGGATGCTGAGAAGCCCAACACCACCCTCAGAACGCAGGCTGTACAAGGGCAGGGACTCGTGTCTGTTTTCTGTAAGGGAGCATCACCCAAACAAGTGTCTGTTTTCTGTAAGGGAGCATCACCCAAACAAGTTCGTGGCTACTGTTAATAGTGAAACAAGAAAATTCAGAGTAGCTGGGATAAATACATTGTGTCTTGTGCCACAAACACCACAAGGGAGAGACGGAGATCTCGCGTGTGGCAGACCCTGTCGGTTGCCTAGCAGCAACCCTCTCCCCAACCCCACACTAGTACCGAAACCCTCACGACCGAAGCCGGCCACGCGGCCGTGAACGCCCTTGCTCCCCTGCAGCTAGACGTGGCCAGTGAGACAGAAGCAGAGGCTGTTGGTAGAAAGCTCTGGCAAAAACCCTCGGTCCCTGGCCTTCCATTTTCTTCTTCCTGCTTGGAACAAAGAGGGGACGGCTGGAGCTCCTGCAGTCCTCCTAGGCCACAATAGGACTCGGAGGACCAAAACACGGAATGCATGGCAGGGCAGGAAGAAACACAGAGTGTGGTCCCCAAAGGTCTCGTGAGGCCACCCTGGCAGCTCCAGACCACCCGGCTCTGGGCTCCTCTCACAGCAAAGGAAAATAAACCGCGAGTTTGTATCAGCCTCTGTAGCCGGGATCTTCGACACTAGCCCCAAAGCCCCGTTCCTAACTGAACCAGCTGCAGCCAGGGAGACACCAGGGGATTCTGGAAAATACCTCCCTCCCTGATAAAAGGGGAAGCAGCACCATCCCTCCCGTGCCTGGGACACAGTCACGAGAGGGAGCAACGCGTAGGGCTAGGAGCCGACCCGTGGACACTGCTGAGGACGGCGGAACGAAGGACGGAAGGTTCCCGGCAGGTGGCATGGCTGCTACGGGGCGCGGTTATCTGCTCGGGCCACCGTCCGGCTGGGTTGTCTGTTCTTGCAAATGAAAACGCTCCTGACTGGCACAGTCCAAGTTTGGCTCATCTCAGGGCTTTCCCAAGGAGGGGACGTCCAAGCCCAAATAAGCAGGAACAGACCGTGGCCTCCTGGGCACCACCTCGGGGGCCGACTCTCCCATGTGGAACATCGTCTTGCTGGGACAGCCCCACGAGGTCTTGCACCCCCCCCACCACCACCACCCCCCCGACCCAGGCCAGATCGAGGACACAGCGTCCGTGCAAAGCGAGAGTGATGCTCCCACCGGCCCCAGGAACATGACCCGTAGGCGGAGGAGCCCAAGGAGAGGGAACAGCTGGCGTGGAGTCTTCCCAAGAGCTGTGCCCCGAAGACGGTGCCCGCCGCTCCTGCTCCCTAGAAGCCGGGGACTTCCGGGTGTCAGTTCTTTCTAAGGCCGGCTCCCAGGTCTCCCCCGGACTTTGTGGATGCTCCTTAACCTTCTAAGGGGCCCCTCTCCTCCCGCCCCGGCCCCGTCCTTGAGTTCGCCAGAATCTGTTTCTGGTTCTCGCAAAGCAAACAATCCCGGTTCGTCAGGCGAATCGTGAGTTGTGTGGCCCGTGGGGACAAGGGAAGGGGCAAGCGGTTGGGTGACGGGCAGAGAAAACAGCACAGACGAAGGTCCAGAGGCGGGATGAAGCTTGTAGCACAAACGGCAGCCTGGCCAACAGGGAGAGGGTGCGTGAGGTCAGCTGCATCAGGGCAAAGAGATGTTGCGTTCCCTGCCGAATCCTAAGTGCTCAGGGAAGTAAGGCCTGGCATACAGGAGGCGCTCGATAAATGTTCAGTGATTGAAGAGAGGTGCTGTCAGCAGGAGCCAAATCACGCAGAGGCCTGTAGCCAGGTCAGTGAGCTTCAACTACGTTCAGATGGCCACAGGACCCGACCACCTCTCACTTCAACGACTTCTAAAGTAAGAAGCTGTTTCGAGAGACGCTTGCCTCCACAGTCCCCTACGCCCTCCACCAGCAGCCGAGGGGCCGGCGAGGGAGTCTCCCAGCCCAAGGAGAAATGAGCGCCAGAGGCTGCGGCTCAGACTCAGAGCCCAGGGCCCGGGGGAGGCACTGGCCTCCGTGTTTCAGTGCACGGGCTGCCCTGGACCGGCTGGAGGAAGGGAAATCTCTCCTGTGGGGACCGCAGGCCTGCGGCTGGGGAGGGCTGTGTGCACAGAGCCCGGCCAAGGGAGGTGGGCATCCCCGAGGGAGGCTGTATCCGGAGCAGCCGCCCCCCTGGCTGTGAGGGGCCAGCAGGGGAGGCCCAGCCGGGCCCCAGGTGGCAAGCAGGCCCAGATCTGCAGCCTGGGCGGCCCCGGCAGGCGTCTGGAGCCCACCTGGCTTTCTGAAGCGCTCACAATCTGGGCTCCCAGCCCATCCCTGCCCCCTTCCCACAGGGCCCTGGGGTGACGCACAGGGAGGTTCCTAAAGCTAGAACAACAGCAGGATTCTGACGCCAACCCCCCCGGACACCTGAAAAGAAAGCCCCTTACCCCACATGCCGCCAACTGTGGGAAAACCTCAAGTCGCCGCTTTCTCCCCTCCCAGAGGAAGGCGCGGGCACACACAGGCCTGGGCCACTGCACCGCCATGCCGCCCTCGTCTCCCCCACCTGCCCACTAGCCCCCGTGCTGGGGCTCCAGCGACACTGGCCTCCCCGCTAGTCCTTCACAAACTACACGTGCCCCCACCCCAGGGCCTTTGCACTGGCTCTGTCCGCCCCCCGGCATGCCCTGCCCCGGCTTTTTAGGTCTCAGCGCCCCAGTCATCTCCTCAGAGTGGTCCTCCTGTTCCTCAGAGGACCCCCTAAAGTAGTTCCCCACCCTCCACCACCCATCCTCTCAACAGATATTCATCCTGTTACACGCTCATGACCTTGTAGCACACCTGTGCTGCACCTGTCACCGTGGGAAACAAACATCCCTTCAGGGCACTGCTCTCGGGGGAGAGTCAGCACCCACTGTCCCCTGTCCTTGGGCTTCTCCAAATAAGCGAACGTGGTTTAAGGTCTGTCTCTCACTAGAACGTCAGCTACACGTGAGAGCAACAGTGCTCGTCAGGGCTGCCCATCTCCCCCACGGCACCTAGCACTTAGTGGGCCACAAGCAATCTCCATCGAAAGGAAGGGGAGGGGAGGGGAGGGGAGGGGGGGGGGGGAGGGGGAGGGGGAGGGGCGGGGGGGGGGCGGGGAAGGGCGGGAAAGGAAAGGAAAGGAAAGGAAAGGAAAGGAAAGGAAAGGAAAGGAAAGGAAAGGAAAGACATGGAAACTGATCCCGAACTCCCCTCCACCTGCCTCAGTTTCTGTATCTCTAAAATGGGGGGAAACAGTAGTGTCCGCACCCCACAGAGTTCTTATGAGAATTAAATGAGATGCTTCATGTGACACTCAGGACCCAACACCCGGCATGCAGGGGGCAGTTGATAAACGTTAGCTATTCTTGCTCGGTGATCTCCCATCGGAGAGCCACCTGGGATGAAGGGGGCAGAGCAGGGCCGGGAGAAGGGACGCTGGGCGCAACTTACACAGGGCTTCGGAAGGCTCCTTGCCCGTGAACCGTGAAACCCCATGACAATGCCCGAGGATGCTTCTCACTGACCCACAGCGTGCCAGGCACTGCACGGTCTCACTCCATCTTGACTGTCAACCCAGAGGCAATCACTCTTGTCATGAATCCCATTTAACAGATGAAGAGATTGAGGCACGGCCGGGCTTGTACTTGTCCTAGGTTACACCATGAGAAAGAAATCTTCTCAGAGCTGGACCCTCCCCCCGCCGTCACGTTACAGATAAGAAAACTGAGGCTCTAAGAGGACAAGTTAGTAGTTGCCCAGGGTTGTGGCCAGGGGCTCCTGTCACGTCCCCATCTATGCTTTTTTTTCCCCTCTGCCGGTACCTCGAGCCACCGGCCTGGCCCCTTTCCCCTCCCCTGCTGAAAACCCTACACCATCAGCACTCACCATCTGCCTGATTGTGGGGGTGAGTGTGGCGGGCGCTCCATGGAACACACTTGTGCCCTCCTGCACCTGGCTCCTGGCCCTTCTGCCCTAGCCCACTGACCCCCTTCCCTCCACCTGACGGCCGCAGCCCGGGGCATCCTCGAGCCCAGGCAGCAGAGACTGAAAACCATGCAGCAGAGAGGTGCAGAGTACAAGATCTGGACCTGCTTTCCCAGGTTTACCTCCCTACGTGGCCCTGGCTGTGACCATGGGAAGCTTCACTTTGTCACTGGCATTTTTTAATTCTCAGATTTGCCCTCGGTTTTCCAAGGCCTCTGCCACCCCTGGGCGGTGCTCCCAGCACAGACTGCCCAGTATACACTACAATCAATACAGAAGCCTATTCCTACCATTATTTTCATTATTACCTGTTATCTAGTATCAAGGCATCATAACAGCCCCCCCACACACACACACACACAATTCTATAAGAGTGATACACTTCTGTGTGTCCTGAGGCAAGTTACATAGCTTAAGCCTCAGTTTCCTCATCAGTAAAATGGGAATAGTAACTGTTTTCTCAGGCTGTTCTGAGGATTAAATGAGATAATGCCCAGAGATGATCGGAACGGACACAGGGCCCAGCTTGTCTACTGAAGAGCTAATAACCCCCTTACCTTCAGACTTCAAAGAACTGACTTGTCCCAGCAGTGGGTAGGGGGCCCCTCTCCCAGCCCCAAAGAATGAATTCTGAGGAATTCTAAGCCACTCTCACCAATCCCTGTCCTCTTCCCCAGGGAATGGTTTAGGGGTACACATAGGTCCCATCTGGCCAAAGAGACCTAAGAGGAAGACGACTGGGGAGAGCTGGGGACTGGGGGAAGTGTCCTCAAACAAACAGTGTGAGAACCCTCTCCCCAACTGCTCCTGCCGCCTGCCTTTGGCCGCAGGTCTACACAGATGTGATGCCTGGAGCTGTGGCAGCCATCGTAGGATTAGGGGGCAACTGGCAAGAAGACAGGAAAACAGAAAGACAGGAGGAGCCTGAGTGCAAATGGCATTTCGAGCTCTAGGACCATGAACCCGGGACGCCTCATTCTGTGAGAGGAAAAGGTGTTTACTGTCTACATCAGAGTTCCTATTATATGCAGCCAAAAGCTTTTCTGGCTGATCCAATAGGTTGCCATGAACATTTTGTTTCAAGGAGCAGAATGATCTAAAAGTTCGAAATGAAGATGTGTTCAAAGCAAAATTACCCTCCTGAGCTACACAATTACGGGTTTCCTCCTTGAATTTCCTGCAAAGGTACAAGGTAGGAATAACTCTTGAAATCAAGGCTCGCGGTAACTAGTCCTCAAGGTCACATCCTTATCACCAACCTCTCCCCCACAGCCACCCACACACATGCCCTCCTGCCCCTTTCCCGAGGCCACATGCCCGCTGCCTTTCAGTCGGCCTCCTGCGTCAGCTCTGTGTCCCCAGACCAGGCCGAGCCACGGGAGGTCTGCTGAAGTAGACAGACACGTTTACGGTCAACTGAGACCCTCATTCCAACATCCTTCTCCTGCCTCCACGTCCAACAAGATGCTGGTTGGGGGGCGGGGGGGGCGGGGCGTGAAGGTCCCCAGGACCAACTAGCAATGACTCAGGCTACTCCAGGGCACCTTGGGCCAGGACCACGGCCTCTCTGACAGCACTGGCCGTGAGCACAACCTCCCCGTGCCTGATGCCAAGCTGGTCCTTCTCCAGGCCAGAGTGCTCTGGGATGCCGTCCTGAGCCTCCCCCGCTCGGCCTAGGACCTGGGGGTCTGGGAGACTCCTCTCTGTCTCTCGCCTCCCGCACCCCATCCACCCATCGGCAAACTCTCTTAGGTCTACTTCCAAAAACTCTAGAATCTGATGTCTCCCACCTTTCCCGCGGCCACCCAGCTCTCAGCCACCGTGTCCCCCGCCTGGAGTCCTGAAGCCGCCTTCTCCCCAGGCTCCCTTCTGCCGGCCTCGGCCCCCTCACAGCCCATGCTCCACAGAGGGATCTTACCCCCACCAAAGTCGATGCTGTCCCTTCTGTGCTCAGAGCCCGAAGTGGTGGGAACCCTCCCAGAGCCCTCCCCAGCACCCCCCGTGCCTTCCGTCCACGCCCCCCCACCGCCCTCAGACATACCAAGCTCACCCCGCTTGGAGCCTCCGAGCTGCTGTCCCCCCCAGAAGGCTCCACCCCCAGGCATCCCCCTGGCTTGTTCCCCACCCCTCTCAGGTCTCTGTTCAAGTGTCCCTACTCAACACAGCCTTCTAGGTCCACCACGAAAACCGTACTGCCCCCACCCATGTGAAGGGTAAATGCCCCCCACCACGGCCCCCACACACTCTACCCCCCAGCCCCCAGCTAACACAGATGTATTTTATTCTCGTTTTATTGATCAACTGTTTGCCCTAGCCCTCACCAGAATTTGAGACCCATGAGGCCAGCGACTTTTGTCTATCGCTGCTGTGTCCCCGGAACCCAAACCGGTGCCTGGTACCCAGTAGGTGCTCAAAAGAGAAAAGAGATGAACTAATGAGCACTCTCGTTGAATTTCTCTACACCCTCTCCTGACTTCTCATTTTAAATCCTGCCAAAGCGGACAAGGGACAGAGTAACTGCAGTGCAGAGGCCAGCTGAGCGCCTGGCATGCCAGGTCGGCCCCTTCATCCACCTGCCCCCGCTGGGAAGTCTTGTGGGCACCCCAAAGGCGGCGCCTTCCCACTCCAGAGAACACTCCGTTTTCCCAGGCATGCAGGGTTCCTCTGCCTGATTCTCATCACTGCACATGGTCCTTCCAGCCACCGACGTGCCGGAGCCCCAGGACGCATCCCTGCTTCTCATCCTACCCCTCATCAGTGCGTCCTGCGCGCCCCATCTCCAGACATTTCTCAGACCCGCTGACCTGTTACCATCTCGGTGACCCGCCTCCCTCCCAACCCGGGCCTGGGCTCCGCCGCTCAGGGCAAAGTCCACATCATGCTTGGAAACCAACGCTCAGCCGTGGGCCCCCGTGGAGCTCGGGAAACAGGAGGGCCCAGAAACGGCCAAGGCGGTGAGAGGCGGCTGTTTCAGAGAACCCGAACCCAGGCGGGTCTGCAAGCAAAGGGCTTAAACCACAAAAGAAACCGCCCCAGTGGGGGCCCCATGGACCTGCCCGTCCCCCTCCCCTCCTCGCTGGCTGTTTCCTGATCTTATCGTTCCTGCGCCCCCAAATCCCTCCGCAATTTCCTCAGCCTTCCACACCGCATGTAATTTGGAGCCTCCTTGAATCTCCTGTGCAGGAGAGGAGTAGTGATAGTAAGAGTCACATTTACTGAGCAGTTAACTCTGGGCCAGGGGCCATTCTAAGCGCTTGACATGATTAACTCACTGAATCCTCAAAATTACCTGAAGCGGAAGGTACTGTTTTTTGCTTCACTTTACAGGTGTGGAGAGTGAGGCGCAGAGAGGCGAAGAGCCTTGTCCAAGATCACTCAGCGAGGCAGATGCCAAGCTGGCATCTTCCCCAGGTCCGTCTGGCTCTAACTGAAGCACGTGCCGGTCTCACGGGGTCCCGAGGGAGGGGAGTGTGACACAAGGGTGAGGTGCCCTGCCCTCTCCAGATGTGCAAAACCGAATTCAGATCCAGGGCTGTTTCACGACCTCCCGGGTCTTAGAGTCCCACACCACGGCGAACATGTTAAAACGCACCCACCTCCTACATTAAATATGCCGTTCTGGCCTGAAAACATTTTTTCAAGGATTTTTCCTAAACTCGCTTTTGAGGTTATTTGGGGCCAAGAAACATTTACTTTACAGACTGGCTACGATCTCCAGGCAATCATCAGGGATTGTGTGACATGAGAAAATCCCGCCAGCCATTATTTCCAAATGCAATGAGGTTTTTCCGAATGCTAAATTTAACAATTAGGGAGGCTGACAGAGAGCTGCGCTCTGTACGTGTTTAAACATTTATCCGTTTTGATTTCACACTTGTCTCCTCGTCTTCGGAGCCAACGCGTTCTGTCTCCACAGATCCCAAGTGAACATTCCCGCGAGCTCCCTGAAAAGTTCGCAGGACCGAGGTCCGACAAGCGGGGTCAGGCAGGCGCATCCCAGTCCCAGCTCTGCCGCGACCTTGAACCAAGTGCTTGGCCTCCCCGGGGCCTAGTTCCCCCGTCTGTACGTGGGCTGGAAGACCCAAGGGGAAAGTGCACACAGCCCAGCCAGGGCCTGGCCCAGAGGGAGCGCCCCTGTCCCTGCAGGAGCCAGAAGGCACAGGAGGCGGGCAGAAGGAAGTGTCTGTGGCAGCTCGGTGGGGCCAACGCCTCTGGGAAGTTGAGGGACGCTGCTGTGTGGATTCTCCAAGCCTCTGCCCAGCCCCCGCCCGCCTGGGAACTTGTGTCAAAGGAGCAACTCGGCAGGTTCCACATGGAGGCTCCGATTTGGTGCTTCAGCAGGAGACCAGCCTGCCCCAGCTCACCCGGGACGGTCCCGCACAGCAGAACGGAATACTGTTCGGCCCTTGCGAAGGAAGGAGATGCCGAGGCAGCGAGCCCGAGGGCGTTACGCACAGTGCGATACGTCAGCGGCGGGAGGTGGAAGGCTGTGTGATGCCAACCACACGGGGCACGAGGTGCCACCTCCCAGAGAAAGCAGAAGTGTGCCTGCCGGGGGCTGCGGGGAGTGGGGCGCTGCTGTTTACCGGGGGACAGAGTTTCATTTCTGCAGGATGAAAAGAGCTCAGGAGGGGGAGGGGGTGACGGTGCAGCAAGGGCAGTGGACTTCACGTCACGCGTCGTGCACCGAAACACGGTTAAGATCGCAAGCGTTACGCGGATTTTTACCAAGAGTGGAAAATATTGGAAATTTGTTTAAAAAAAAAAAAAAGCCCCAAAACCTGAGAGGCCCATATCCCGGTCAGCCCCCCAGTTCCGGGCAGAGCGAGAAGGCTGCTCGCACAGGCCGGGGGGCTTCTCACCTGAGCCAGCAGCCAGTCGACCAGCTTGCTCCCCGGCAGCACCGACTTGTACGTCTTCAGGTGGTAGTCGCGGTCTCTGCGGGGGGAGGAAGGGCATGTGAGCAGATGGGGGCAGGGCGGCAGGCACAGAGGTGGGCATCAGGTTGCCCGGTTCTCTCCCAAAGCAAATGCTCTGACCTGTGTGGCATCTAAATTCCTGCCGAGTCCTGGAACCAAGGGCTGCGCTAACCTTGCAGTCAGACCGGTGATTTCTCAGACTTCAAAGCTGGCAGACCGGAGCTCATGTGGCCAGCCATGCTGAGGCTGATGAGAGTCTGGCTGGGGAGTTTCTCTCGGACTTTTAGGAACTGGGAAGCCCAGCAGGCCACACGCACAGTAGGTGCTGGCCCCGCCCCTTCCTTCTATGGGGGCTGATGGACGGAGCGGGGGCTTGTGCTGGCCGAGGCTGGGCCAAGGAGGCAGGGGCAGGTCGACAGAGGCAAGCGGTTCCCAGGACCTGACCCCCAAAGAGGCCAGCAAATGCTGGATCTTCTCTGCTCCTCTAAGAGCAGACAAGAGCCGTCAGGACAGGGGGCAGAGGAATCTGCAGCTGGGGAAGAGCCAGGTCACCCTCTCTGCCCCTTCATCCATAACCATAAGCCTCACAATAAAGAAAATAACCAATGGCTGGCACTTATACGGCCCTCACTATGTGCAGCCACCATTCAAGTTTAATCCTTGTAGCAACTCAAGGGGTGTGAGCCGTTCTTATGCCCATTTCACAGAGGGCAAAATCAGAGGCCAAAGAGGTTAATTACCTTTCAATATTCACTTGACGCACATTTACAGAGTGTTACTTTGCCCCTGACCTGCACTCTCCAATATGCAGCCACTTGTCAACCGATGCATATTAAATCAAACTTAAAATTATATTCCTCCACCTAAAGGGTTTGAAAGCCACATGGGACTCACGGCCACAGTACTGGACAGCGCAGACCTAGAGCACGGCTATCTTTGTGGAAAGGGCTACAGGACAGCACTGCTCTAGGCGCTGGTCTGGGGACACAGCAGTGAGCAAACTCCCTGCCCTTGGTGAATTTACAATCCAGTGGGGAAGAAAGCAAACTGATAAAATGAATAACATAATACGTCAACTACTAACGAGTTTCAAGAAGAAAACCAACGTGAAGTCAGGAGGACAGTGCATGCCAGAGATGCTTTAGAAAGGTGGGCAGGGAAGGCCCCTCCGATTTGGACACCTTGGAAGGAAGTGAGGAAGTCAATATGCAAATAGGTAAGGGAAGAGCATTCCAGGCAGAGGGAACAGCAAGTGCAAAGGCTGAGGTGAATCTATTATCCCCATTCCACAGAGGAGAAAGCTGAGGCACCGAAAGGTTAAGGACCTCCGCCCAAAGTCACACAACTGAAAACTAGCAGCTGAGATTCAAACTCACTCCAGAACTGACACCCTTCGCCACCACCCTGCAGCGTCTCCCACAAATTGACTCACTTAACCCTAAGGACGAATGTATAGGGTAGATGCAATTATTAGCCCCATTTGATGGAGAAGGAGACTGACGCTCAGAGAGGTTAAGTTACCAGCCCAAGGGCACGGAGCTCAGAAGAGGCAGACGTGCCACTGGGGTTTGGAGAGAGTAACTTACTTGATCACGGGGGCGTAGAGGCTGTGAAGGCGGCAGTAAAGCCTCACACCCTGAAAGAGAAAAGGGGGGTGGGGGGGTCTGGGATCAGGCCACATCCCGCAGGGGCCTCCAAACCCAGGCTACTTGGAGAGATGGCTCCCAGGACAGAGCAGGCAGGTGGGGGAGGGGGGAAAGCACAGGCCACTGGGGCCCACGCCTGCTCGGCAGTGACCATGGGGTTGGGGTCATGGGGTGGGGCAGAGTCCCTACCTTGGACATGATGTCCTCCAGTTCACTCCGGGCCTTGTAGGTGCCGTCATCATAGCGGAAGCGGTACATCACCTGCTCGTTCTTGAACTGGTGCTTGTCAGAGACTGGAGGGACCCAAAGGGCCAGTGAGGTCGGACCCAGGGCCCACCCTCATCACCCAACGCCACCGCCACCCTCACTCGGCAAGGCTCTGTGCCACGTCAATTTCACAGAGCCCCTGTCCTCACTCTTCCGTGAAAACCAGGTTCCCTTGCTCCGTTTGGGGCCCTGCTGGCTGACCCTGCCACCCGGGGCCAGGGCAGCCGCGGGTCTCCTGAGAGGCCCCGAAATGCCCTAGATCCAGCCCGTGTTGGGACCATCTGGCCCAGCACCTCCTGGGTGTAGGTCGCCAAAGCAGGCATTGGGACAGAGGGTGCCAGGGTGCGAGACCACAGTCAGGCCTTATGACCCCCTCTCTACGCAATGGCCTCAGGTCACCCTTGATGCTTCTGTCACTCCCCACTCTTGCGGGCTCTTCCTTCAAAGCATGAACAGTCTGACTCCTCACTCCACCCTGGTCCAAGCCACTGTCATCTCCCGTCTGAGCATCACGGCCCCTCGCTGGGCGCCCTGCCGCCGTTCCAGGCACACAGCAGACAGGAGGGTCCTGCTCCGCTCAGCACTGGCTGCTCCCCCGGCCTAGAACCCCGATGCCACCCGGCCCCGTGCTCTCCCAGGGCACCTTCGCAGAGAGACCTTCCAAACCCCTATTGAGAACGGAACACCACCCCTTCTCTCTCTCCCCCGACCCGGCACTGATCGCCGTCTGTACACACACACTTCCCCCTCTGACTAGAATGCCAGCCCCATGAAGACGAGAGTTTTCATCTGTCCTGTTCGCTGCTATGTGGACAGTGCCCGGCACATGACGGGCACTCAATAAATATTTGCTGAACGACTAAAGCATAAACGGCTCTTGCCTGTTTTGAAGGGACAAACAGACAATTCTCCCCCGCCCTTAATTTTTCAAAGTGTCCCTGCTTTGCTGGTGTCCTAGGTAAGTGCAAGGCTTTCTGCCCCGTGGGCAGATCTGTAAGGGCATCTATGTTCTGAGGCTACAATGCGTCCAGGAAACAGGGCGATTGCACAGAAGGGGAGCAGTAGCCGCTGAGTTAGGGGAAGCGCAGCACTGACCTATGCCCACCCCTGGGCCCGCCAGGCCCCAGCCCCCACTCACCATGGTGGATTATACCATTCTCCAACAGGGCCTGGCCCAAGTTGACTCCTTCTTCCGTCTTGCTGATTTCACCAATTTCCAGAAGCCAGGCCACAAACTCACTGCCGGGAATATAAGAAGCAGTTGAGAGAACTTCCCTAGTCTTGGGAACACGGGAACCAGCGCTGAACGGGCCTGGCCCCACCCACTCCCAGGAATGACAGCCAGAACATCCCACAGGAAAGCAAAGCCCGGGAGCCTACAGCTCCGGGGGTTGTGCTGAGGCCTTGTGCTTCTCCCCAGGACCAATGGCAGAGGGGTGGGTGTGACCAGACCCCAGGCCCTGACTCAGGTGCACTGGGTGAGTGGGGGGAAGGGTGGATGAGTGGATGGGCAGGAGGGAGGGAGGGAGGGAAGTGGGATGGGTGGGTGGGTGGATGGAGGGATGGACAGATGGACAAAAGGGAAGGAAGAAGG
>NW_026057578.1:12450996-12573376 GCF_023721935.1 Panthera uncia | reverse complement strand
GAGGGAGGGAGAATGGGTAGGTGGGTGGGTGGATGGATGGATGGATGGATGGGAAGGAGGGAGGGAGAGTGGGTAGGTGGGCGAGTGGATGGATGGATGGATGGATGGGAAGGAGGGAGGGAGAATGGGTGGGTGGATGGACGGATGGACACAAAAGTGGGGAGGTAAACGATGGAAAGTGAGCAGATGAATGGATGATCTGACAAACCAATCAGCAGGTGGCTGGAAACACCAGTGGGCAGGTAGGTAGTGGGGAGCATGAGGGAATGGACAGATGCTAAGTGGAGACAGAACCAGGCAGACGGGTGAGGGAATGGATGATGGATGTCAACAGGGATGGATAAGCAGAAGGAACGAAGAAACAAAGAGAAAGAAATAAGAGCCCAGAAAGACGACTGTGGAGAGTCAAGAGAGCTCATGGCGATCAGATCATGTCATTCTCCTGGTCAAACCCTCCAGTGGGCTTCCCCATTGCTCTCAGAAAAATATCCAAACTCTGCCTGCATGATGACAGGGCCCCACGTGAACCGCTCGTCCTCCTGGTCTCCTCTCCTATACCTTTCACTTATGTTTCAGCCACACCCACCATCTTCTGCTTCTTAGATCAGACTCCTGCCTACCTCGGGGCCTTTGCACTTACTGTTCCCTCGGCCTGGAAATGCCCTCCCCCAGCTCTTCGTGTTAAGTCCTTCCTTCTCACCACAAGCAGTTCCTCACACAATCCTCACGGCTCTCAGTTTTGCTTCCTCTTTAGCACTTATCCTTGTCTGGAGTCGTACTGTTACAGATTTACATACACGTGTTACCGGCCGTCTCCCCCACCAGAAGGTAATCCCCACATTGTCAGGGATTTTTGATGGTCTTATTCACAGCCCTACCCCCAGACCTAGAGGAGGGTCTATAGCACAGTAGAGCCCAATAATCATTTCCTGAACAAACGAAGGAATGAACCATCAAACAAGAAGGAATGTCCTGGGATCGGCAGGAAGGTCTCGGGGAGAGAAAATGCTCAGAAGCCAGAGGAAATCAAGCAGATCCAACGTGACTGCCCGGTGGGCCAGAGGCTCAGCCGGACCCCAGGGCCTGGCTCTCGGGGGTGTGCTCAGGCTCAGTGCAGAGCTCAACCCACCAGAGTCAGCAGGAAAAGGGAGAGCCGGCCACGGGGCCGTTTCCACTGAAGCAATCTGTGTTCAATGAGAGCAGGTGGCAGCTGGCCAGAGCGCAGCGATCTCCTGCTTATCGAAACCAGCTGTCCCGCCTCCAATTACAGGGCCAGAGGGGGCAGGACTATTTTTAGCCTCCCGGTGTTTGGCTGAGCGAAGCCTGCCTGTGTGTAGGCAGTGGTGAGTGCTGAGGCATTCAGAGAGCCCCGGGTGCAGGCCAAGGTGGGGGAACACAGAAGAAATGGACCTATTCCGTGGGGCGGGAGCCCCAGGTGGGGAAGAGACTGTTCTGGGCCCTCCACCCCCAGTTCCGCTCTCAAGGCCCCAAAAATCAGCGACAGGGAGAAAGCTGCCAGCAGCTGAGGGAGGCGAGCAGATGTTGAGTGCCCACTCTCGGAAGCTGGGGACTCGGCACCCGACTGCCTACCAGCTGTCCCATCGGGGGCCGCCTCTGGCACCGACCGGCAGCCCTGCGGCCAGACGGGGGACAGGATGCGGCCCAGCGTCTTCTGCCAGGGCGGAGGAAGGCGGCCCAGAGAAGAACAACCGTGACCCACGTCTCTGCCCCGCGTGGAGTCTTACCCCTTTGAGAGCATCAGGGAAGGTTCACAGCTTGCTGGGCCAATTTGGGCGAGCCACTGTTCCTCTGTGGGCCTCAGTAGGGTCTATCGGGGCCTCTAGGGCAAGTGGGTCACTCAGGGCCCTTCTGGATTCAACAGGTCAACTGTCACATCATATGAAACGTCAAGCTGGGACCCAGTGTGCACAACCACATAAAACTCCTCTCTAGCACAGGAACCTCAAGCTCTGGGAAACGCACAGAAGGGGCCAGGGTGCGGCAATGCTAAACCAGCCGGCACTCCTGAAGACACCAGCCGCCCCTCAGTGCAGCTGACCGTGGCCACATGGGAAGACTGGAGTATCTTACTTTTCCAAAAGAAGCCGGAAATGCGGCATTTCCTGTGAAATCTCCCAACTGTTAAGTGTTGATTTATAATCCAAAATTTCCTGAAAGCACCACGTGGCCCATGTAAAACACACGCACGGACTGCGCTGGGTCAGTGGGGAGCCACCTGCCTCCAGTGAGGTGCAAGGAAAGGTGTTCTAGGCAGGGAGGGGATCAGCATAGAGAAAAGCCCCGAGTGAGAAGTAAGGTCAGGAAACCAGCGATCTGCCAGTTGCCGGAAGTTGGGTACAAAGAGCGGCAAGTTCCAGCCCTTCAGGAAGATGTTACTCGGGGCACTGAGCTGGGGACACAGAGAGCAGGTCAGCCTAGGCTGGCGGGGAGTCCGGGATCCGGGCAATGGGCACTAGCTGCGTTAGCGTGTACCCAGCCTCACCGCTCCTTCCTGGCCCCCAGAATCACCACCACGCGTCAAGCCCGACGCGAGGCGCAGGGATGCACAGTTGTGTCTCTGCCGTCTCCCTGGGACAGTCCCCTGGCTGAGGCTCCAAGCACCGCCCAGTACAGCAATCCCCTTGTTCTCTCCGGTCTCCTCCATGAGGGCAGGGACTGGCGGGGTGGGGGAGGGCGTTATATTCAGCCCCGTGACTCCGCTGCCTGAAGGAGCTTCCTGCAGCCATGTCTGTTGCCCACAGCTACCCTGCACCTGTGCGTCCAGGTTAGGCGAGACAATGAGGCCTCTCCCACCTCAGAGCTTCTATTCCAGCAATGAATGAATGATACCTAACCTCTGACAAGAGGGAAACCAAAGGCATTCTTCTTGCAGGAAGCCTTCCCTGACTGCCTCTACCAAATACACCATTACTCTTGTCCCCGGAGCTCTTAGAGCTCTGACAGTGCCCTCATCCAGAGCCTGTGTGATGAGCTCATTCTTCATCCCACTCTTCTGCTTAGGCTCTTTGAAAATGGCTTCCCAGAGCACCTAGAACAAACCCTGAGCCCCCATCCCCCCTTACCTGCCTAATACGGCCCCTGCCAACCCCTGCGGCCTCATCTCCCGCTCCTCAGCCACCCACTGCTTCTAGCCACACTGGCCTGGCAGATCCTCAATTACCCAAGGCTCACTCCAGCCTTGGGGCTTTTGCACCTGCTGTTCCCTCTGCCAAGAAGGCTGTTCCCTGAGATCGCCTCATGACTGGCTCTTGCTTGACATCTAGAGCTTGGTTAAAATGTCTACTCCCCTGAGAGGCTTTTCCTGACCACCCTGGCTGAAACAGTACCCCATTTCCTCACCTCCTTACATCAGCCTACTCATTTCTTACAGTACCCATCAACTAGGGGCACCTGTGTGCCTCAGTCGGTTGAGCGTCCAACTCTTGATTTCAGCTCAGGTCATGACCTCAGGGTTTGTGGGATCGAGCCCTGAGCTGGGCTCTGCACTGACAGCGTGGAGCCTGCTTGGGATTCTCTCTCTCTACCCCTCCCCGATTCACACATGTGCTCCCTCTCAATCACTCTCTCCAAATAAACTTTTAAATTAAAAAAATCCATCAATTCGCTGAGATCCCTTCTTTACTGTGTTTGTCTACTTGTCTATTTTCTGATCTCCCCACTGGACAGTCATTTCCACGAAGGCAGGGGTCTGTCTGTCCTGTTCACTGTTGGCACATAGTAAGGGCTCAGTAAACACTGAACGAATGGCAGGAACGAATGAATGAACCGATTCGGTCGGCCCAACTGACCTGAGGCTCCTAGAGGGCAAATCATGTTCCTCCCATGATGCCTCCACACAAATATACAGAGTTTCTTCCTTGATTTTCATCATGAGTTTTGTCTCTTGCAGGGCAGAAACAGGCCACTCCAATACCCTTAGCAGCACAATTATGAGATGCCACATGCATTTTCTCACTGCAGCCTCTGATGATGCTATGAGGCATATTTTATTATTTCTCATCAACGAATCATCAACTGAAGCTCAGAGAGGTTAAGAGACTTGCCCAAAGTCACAAAGCTAGAAGGTGGGGGAACCAGGGCTTAAGTCCAAGTCTGACTCAAAGCCCAACCCTCAGAGGTTATAAAGATAAATCGGACCCTTTTTGTATTCATGGATTCCCCATCTAAGTAGTACAGATGGATATGGAGAGAGTAGCTACAAGGAAAAATGAAATGTGCCGACCAGAGGTAAAAATGGATACGTGCAGCAGAACGCGGTGGGAGAGAGTCCTGGGTTCAGATCCCAGCCCCCAACTTGTGCAGGACCTCTTCCCTCTCTGTGCCTCAATTCTCTTACCCTTAAAATGGGGATAATGGTAGTGTCCTGCCTCATAGTGTTGTATGCGTTTGAATAATTATGTCTCTGTGGCTATAGGTTCCTTCCACCCGAGGGGACCCAGGACGCTCCTGCAGGAGAAGACTTGGGAGCTGAGCCCTGGTGGGAAAGGAGGAAGGTCACGAGCCCTGGCGCTGGGCACAGAGCAAAGCTCTGCGGGGAGAAGAGTTTCATTAGAAAAGTCTCCTGCAGGAAGTCTGGTCCTTAAGGTCCTGGTGATTATAGAACAAGCCTCAATCCTGGCCCTGTTTCAAATGGGCGGTAAAAGAAATCTCCCCTAATCCTTCCTGAGGAGACAGAACAGTCCGCTGAAGCTCTAATCACAGGCAGGTTATCCCATCCGGCTGGACTAAGCTCCCCAAGGGGTTTGGCAGGAGGCGGAGAGGTCCTCTGACCCAGGGGCGCCAGAAGCAGCCCCCCCCCCCCACCAGAGAGAAAAACCTCCTTTCTGCCCAGGGATTAAACACTAGCTGACAAAAGGGCACCGGGACGCCCCTTCCCTGCTTCCCACACGGCTGGGGCCCACACGCTCCTCTCCACACACCCTCCCAACCCTGGGGTTGCTGCAACAGGGCAGCTCCAGTCCAGGACATCCCCCAGCTACCCCTCCGGAGCCCAACCACCCCCCCAAACCTCCTGCCTGCCGCCCCTTCAACCACAAGCCTCAGGCCGTGACAGATGTGCTCCGCCCCAGCTCCACATTGGTCTCCAAAGGCCTGACCAGCATCGGTACTTGAACGTCTACTGGGCCTTTCAACCTTAACGCATCCAAACCTGGCTGCCACTGCGCCCTGTCTCTGCATCTTTTCCACCGGCTTCTAGGGCGGCACCCTTGCCCCGAGGGCCTCCCACCTCTCTGCCCACTCCCTCTTCGGGTCCCCTGCCAGCTGGCGGCCCCACGGCCCCAGCCGTCTCTCCCTGCATGACCCCTCGCAGATTTCAGTCCCACGGCTTGAAAAACCATCGAAACGCCCACACCCACTGCATTTACTTCTCCAACCCAGTCTTCTCTCCCCAAGTCAAGATCTATATCCGACTAACAAGCCAACATCTCCACCCGGGTGTCTCGGAATCTCAAGGTAACCTGTCCAAAGGGCCCCTCTGAGCTCCCCCCCCGCCCCCCCCCCCCCCCAAAACCGACTCCTCTGTCCACCTCCTTCCTCTTTTCAGCAAGTGGCAACTCCAGCCTTCCAAGGCCTCACAATCCTCAACTCTCTTCTTTCTCATCCGACCAGCAAACGTTGTCACCCTCAAAGTGACCCAGAATGCAACCACTTCCCCCGTCTTTACTGTGTGACTCCCTGGGTCCAAATCACCTTTCCCCTGGTCCACGGCAATATAATAATACAGTCGCTTTTATCCAAGGCCTCCTCAAAAGCCTTTGGGTGAGCTGTAAGTCAATAAATTCTAAATAAAGTCCCTGCCTCAAAGGCTAACTTCCCTCCACTGCTGGACCACAAGCTTTGTGAGTTCGGCACCCTCGGTATTCTGTACCCTCTCCGGTGTCCCACGCGGAGGGCACAGCAGGGCTGGCACACGGCGGTTTTACAGGGACTGTATTTCTACTGCCCCTCTCCATCCCCAGCCGCCCCCACCAGGTGAATGAGATGTAACTCTGGGTTTAAGATACACCTGTGCCCTGACCCCTTTGATCCTGGGTTATAAATTGGGGGCAGGGGTTGTAAAACGTTTCATTATTAGGAAAGAATGGAGGAAGAGACTGGAGGCCCTCAAATACTGGAAGCTTCCAGGAGCTCCCCTTCCCCCTCATGTGTAACTCAGGAAGGGAGTCCTCATGAGACACAGGCCCTGCCCACACCCTGATCTCAGGCTGCCAGCCCCCAGGACTGTGACAAGTAAGCTTCTGTTTCAGCCGGTTGGTCTGCGGTCCACGGAGACGGCAGCCTGTGCAGACTGATGCAAGGGCCCACGTGCGCTCCTCCGGCAACTTTGAAATCAACTCCTGGTGTTAAATGCCTCTTCCCTTGAAAGATCTACGGTAGATTCTCCTCCCGAGTGTGAGGGCAGTGATTTTCAATCCATGGCGGGCAAACCATTGGTAGTTTGTGAAATCAATTGCAGGGGTCTTCCTTAGCACGAGAACAAATGAAAAAATGAACAGCATACAAAGGACAGGACAGAATGGAATAGAAAAGAAACAGAACAGGAACGGAAACAGAACCGGTATTTTCAGAGTGCATCGGGCGCGGTAAGTTTTGTGAAACAGGCTTCAGTCATATATCACATGGATGTATGCACCAGGTCACGACATAAAATTCATGTTTTGCAGTGAGTTGTGGTAGGAATCATTCGAAAGACCTGATATGGGGACTCCACTATCCTCCTGGACCTCCGAGGTCTGTTACTCAAGGATTCGGGGGGGCTTTAGTGGGTCTGCCCAGCAGGGCTTCTGGGGAAGGGGCAGGGCCAGGAGGAGCCCGGTGGATACAGTCTGCCCTACCTGCTGCCTGGAATCAGCCCAGGGACCCCACGGAGGCCTGGGTGGGGCCACTCACTTGCCGAGGAAGCACTTGGGGACGGTGCTCAGCTTTCTCCGGCGGTCCTTGATCAGGTTCACCTTCTTGTTCATCATCATGTGGTAAAGCTTCTCCCCCTTCTCCGCAATCATGACGTAGGCGTCCCGCTCCATGCCCAGCTTCAGGCCTACAGAGGGGGCATGGTCAGCACTTGGGGGAGCACCAGCACTGGGGAGCAGAGGGGACAGGCCTGTGGCTCCTGGAAGCCTGCCTCCCCCAGCTGTCCCCACTACTGCCCCTGCCCAGGACGTCTATAGAGCACTCACTGCATGTCAGTCCCTGTTCTAGGCATCTGCCACTGGCTCCCCGCACAACCTTGTAGGGGAGGGTGGTGAATCTCCCCCATTTTACAGATGGCAAAGCTGAGGCCCAGAGAGGTTAAGTCCCAGAGTAATAAGCAGTCAGGCTGATTCAACCCTTCAACCTGAGCATGCATTTCCAAATTCAGAGGTTATCAGAAAGTTTACTGAGATCTTCCTTCCAGCCAGGAATAAAAATTTGCCCGTTTCTCTAGACAATACATACAGAACCCTGACCAGATCCCTGCCCCACATTTTCTAGTTGGACCCTGTCCACTCCTGACAAATATTAAGAGACAATGCTATAAGCACCTAGTCCTCAAGAAACCCAGAGGGCAAAATTATCCTCATTTTACAAATGAAGAAACTGAGGCCCAGAGAAAGTACCCTGTCTATCCCAGGTTACCCAACTAGACAGTGGTGCAACCAGGATGTAGACCCAGGAAGTTCGTCTCCAGATCTGTGCTCAGGATCACAGAATGCCCCACCCCTGAGGTCAAGGTTGGGACAACGCCCTGATTCTAATGACTGAGGCCCACTGAGGCCACACCCTACACATAATCGCAAATACCCAGCACTGACCACAGCTCTCCATTCTAACCACAGACACTGATGGGCCACACAGGCCAGGCCACACCCCTCAACCCCACCCCCAGTCCTGAGCACACACCCATCTCTGATCAGTTTCGGAACTCACAAGCTTTCTCAACCAGAAGCCAGGCTCAACAGTTTATCTGGCTTAATGCTGTTTGAATAAATTTTGACGCAATATTTAAAATCAAGAAATGTCACCTGAAAACTTAAAATCTAGCTTCTCTAGGAAAAAACAAAACAAAGCAACAGATCTAGCCACGCTGGGCCTAATTCCTGAGAGAGGATGGTGACTTATAAGAGGGTGGAAGAACAGAACAGAGAGACGAAGGCGACGTGGGAAAGAAACTTCATCTATTGAATTTGGGGAGTGGGCGGAAATCAGGGATGGCACCAAGAGTTTGAATCTGAGCCCCCAGACGAATGGAGGAACCGTGTACTGAGGTGGGGAACCTACAGGTTTGGGGCAGAAGACGGGGTGGAAATTAGGACTTGGCAAGTGTGAGATGTCTATGACGCATCCAAGTGGAAGGTGACAGATATGGAGAAAACTATGCCTCAGTTTCCTCCTTTGCAAAGGTGGGAGGGGGATAGGAAGTATGGTCAAATCCAAACCTCATTTAGTGGCATTACAACCCGCTTTTATCCCCTCTTATCGGAAGAGATCACTGAGTAACACAGCACAGCTCCCCTTTCCCAGCCCGGTGATCTCTGCAGAACCATCCAGTGCCTGGTCCCAACCCCACCCAATTACCACACCCAGCCCTGTATTAAGTTTACGCAAGCTTCCTCCAGGGAGCCTGGGCCCAGAGAAATCTGTGACCACAATTAATGAGCAGCCCCCAAGGACCCCCATCCCAGATGTGGACTCTGAGTCTCCAGCACAAAGAACCCCAGGTGAAGATAACAGAACCATGGGGCAGGGCAGGGACAGAGGCATGCAGGGAGCATCTTGGGGCTACCAGCCCTCAAGGGTGAAGGGTGCCAACAATCCCAGAACAACCAACCGTATCGACAAGGTGTTGGTCCCTTCCACTGGGCCTGAGTTTCACCATCCGTTGAATGGGCTCTAACAAATGACCTCAGGTGATCCAAGATACCACTGACTTATAACACAGTCCTAGAGCTCCCTGGCCCCTGAGTGACCTGCTTGCAGAACACAGTCCTCACCCCACAGAAGTGACCAGCCTAGGGGAAGCCATACACACACCCCAGGATCCCAGGAAAGTGCCCCGAAACTACCACTCTTCGGGGGGACATGAGAGGGCCCACTCACTCTCACGCTGCTCCCTCTCGCGGATAATGGCATCCAGCCACTTCTGCTTCTCCTCCGCCGTCTTGGCCATGCAGACAAACCACTTATTCTTGGCCGTGTTGTGGATCTTCCAGCCGTTGGTGACAGTGTAGCCATTGCTGTGGTAATCCGCTGGCAGGGGCAGAAGGCAAAGGTGGGTCAGCGCAGACTCAGTCATACAACTCGGAACACTCCCCACCACACGCGTGCAAGTAAGGTCACGGGACCAGCGCATCTCCGCTCCGGAAAGACTGGGTGGCAGGGGCATCGACAGGATCAGGACCTAATAGGTGAACTCACAACGCTTCAAATGCTCACTCCCTCTCGTCTGCCAACAACGACTCCTCCCGCCCCTCAATTACAGTCTGTGTACAAATGCAAGAGCCCCAAAGCCTGGCAATGTGTCCCAGCCTCCCTGCCCATCTCACTGGGGCACTTGGGCTACTTAAAACCTAGTGCAAGCCCGACGGTGCCCTTGACTGCCTGGGATGGGAAGTGGCCAACCTCTTTGAAAACAGGCAGGTCCCCCGTTTTCCAGGGGAGTTGAAGCCGACCACGCCCTAAATCTGAGGAGGGGTCCACAGATTTTGTGACACCACAAAGGAGTCAGTGTCTCAAAACCAATTAAGAACTCCTGCCCTAGCCAACTTCAAAGACACACACACAAAAAGAGGTTTACACAAGACTGCTCACAGAATCAATGTTCATAATAGCAAACGGCAGAAATGACCCAAATATCTACCACCAAAGGAATGAATGAGCTACGGACTATCCATGCAAGAGAATATTACACAGTAGTGGAAACCAACAACGTACAGACAGCCACATGCAGAAACACAAAGCAAGAGCAAAAGAATATATAATTTTATGACCCTTTAAACAGATATATAAAACTGTATCTATATAATTACATGTATATCTTTGAAGCCATTCAAGTGCGTATAATGACATAACCATTCAAGTCAAGTTTTGAAACAAATTTTCATTAGGCAGTGTTTTACTTTTTAGCTTGAATAGTGACTACCCAAGTGTTCACTTGATGTGCATGTGTTTTAGGCACTGTTCTTAGGTAGGTTACCTTTCAAATAAAAGGAAAAAACTGAAACAGAGATTGTGCCACAGAGCAGGTGGGGCTGGGGCTCAGGCGGGCCTTGGGGTTGGGGTCTCTACCTGTCCCGTCTTCCACATTCTCCACCTCCATGACTTCAGTGTTGATTCGACCCCGGAAGATGTAGAGGGAGCCATTGATGGACTTGGTCCTCTTGGTGGATTTCTTGCCCCCGGTGACCCTGAAAGACAACAGGAAGTCAATAACGCCCATGTCTCAGAGCAGAGATACAGAAGGGCGCCCAGAGATGGGAGGCACTGCACTGAGCCCAGGAGCACGGGTTTTCAGCTGGTGGCTGGGTGATTTGAACAAGTCACTTACTTCTCCACCCCCAGCCACAGTTTCCCCAGCTGGAAAACAGGCTAGCCTTGTCTGCCTCACAGAGCTGGCTACTTTTCCGCTAATAGGAGACATTGATGAGAAACTAACCAGAAGCGGCAGAAACCCATTCCTCTTGGCCAGAAAGTGGGCAGGGGCTCTCAGAGAGTCTAGCAAAGGGAAACTTCCTGAAATCAGACCAGAGAGGAAGGGTGCCTGGAGTAGGCAGTCAACCCAATCATCCACATCCACCTACCCACCATTCATTCCCTCACTCAGCAAAATGTGCCACTCAGTCACTCAGCAAACATCTGAGTAGTGCTTCCTATGGAGACAATGCCAAGTTGGGGCCAAGGGAAGACACTCACCCATGCATTCAACAAGCACTCAGAGAACACCTGCTGGGTGCCAGGCACTCCTCCAGGTGCTGGGGCTGCAGGAGTGGATAAAACAAAGTCTCATCCTCCCATACAAGGAGGCCGGGGACACAGAGACAGATGCCAAGCAGAGAAGTTGAACACGTGTTATGTCAGGAGTGCCAAACGTTTATTTTAACCAATAAAGTGGAGAATGAACTCTCAGGGCTGGAAGGCCAGTCTGTGGTACACACAGGCCCCTCTGCTCCACTAGGTGAGTGATGCTCCCAAATCTATTTGCCCAACGTGCACCTGTTACTGTATGGATTGCGTTAAGTGAGGACATATGCATGTGGAAAGAGACTTGTCTCTCCGAAAATTACGTTGACTGCTTTGGAAAGATCTGATAAAGGTAAGTTGTTTTTATGTTCAGAGTGAACTTCTGCTCAAAGAAGAGACCTTGGCTCTATATGAAAAGAATGTTTAATGAATGCAATGTGTATGTTTTTAATTAAAATAAAACACTTGAGGTTTGTAAAAAGAAGGAGGAGGAGGAGGAGAGAGCAAGAAGATGGTTAGGGAGGGTGGGGGGGGGGGGCAGGATTTCAGCTGGGACAGAGGAGGGAGAGGTGGTCAGGGGAGGCCTCACTGAAGAGGCTTTGGAGCAAAGCCCTAGGGAAGGTGAGGGAGGAACCTAGGAGGGTATCTGGAGAAGAGATTCCAGGCATGTTGCAAGAAGCAGCGAGCTGGCTGGTGGCTGAAGCTGAGTGGGCGAGGGCGAGTGTGGGGAAAGGGGTCTGAGCAGCCACACGGGCCAGGTCCTGCGGGGTCCTGTGGGCAGGCATGAAGATCGGCTCCTCCTGTCAGTGTGAGACGGGGGCCGGCCGTGGAGAGCCTGAGCAGAGGAATAACATGATCTAAGTTATAAAGGACACTCCCGCCTGGCAACCTGCGGAGAAGGGACTGCAGGTGGGGTCAGGAGGGCACGGAGAGCACATTGGTTTGTGGGCGTCCTCTCTGTATCTATACATACCTATACGTGTGTGCACACATACGTGTCTCTATAAACTTTTTATTAAATTATAAAGTCCAGGGACGCCTGAGCAACTCAGTTGGTTAAGCGTCTGACTTCGGCTCAGGTCATGATCTTGCGGTCCGCGAGTTCAAGCCCCGCGTTGGGCTCTGTGCTGACAGCTCAGAGCCTGGAGCCTGCTTCCGATTCTGTGTCTTCCTTGCTCTCTGCCCCTCCCCCACGTGTGCTCTGTCTCTCTCTTAAAAATAAATAAATGTTGAAAAAAAATTAATTATAAAATCCATACAGGAAAAAATGCCCAAAGAACTATGTGGCTCCTTTCACTTTTACAGAGTGACCACACCTCTATTATCATTTTAAATGAGGGGCGCCTGGGTGGCTCAGTTGGTTAAGCGGCCGACTTCGGCTCAGGTCACGATCTCGCGGTCCGTGAGTTCGAGCCCCGCGTCGGGCTCTGTGCTGACAGCTCAGAGCCTGGAGCCTGTTTCCGATTCTGTGTCTCCCTCCCTCTGCCCCTCCCCTGTTCATGCTCTGTCTCTCTCTGTCTCAAAAATAAAAAAAAAACGTTAAAAAAAAAAAAAAAAAAGAAAACTGTTTATAAACGACCCCAGAGCCCTCCGAGGCGCCCTCTCCCGGACACTTCCCCCTGCAAGGGTAACCAGCATTCTGACCTATGACCCTGTGGTTTCGCTTGGCCTGTTTAGAAGTCGCCATACATGGAATCACAAAGGGTGATGGTGACAGGTATCTGGGTTGCTTCCAAGTTGGTGCTGCTGTGACTGTTGGTGCACATCCCTGCGGGTTATCTACATAGGGATCGAACTGCTGAGCCGCAAGGAGGGCACACGAGCGGCTTCACGAGAGGATGCCAAGCTGTTTTCCAAAACAGCTGCACCAATTCTCCCCGCCTCAGTAGAGTGGGAACACTCCAGTGACTCCACATCCTCTGTATTTAACTTCCATTGTGGCCGTCCTGGTGGGCATGTAGTAGTGGCTCATTAAACCATTTCACTTGTACTTGCCCAATGAGTAATGAGGCTGAGCAAATTCAAGTTTATTGACCATGCGGTCCTGTGGGCCAGGGGCTTTTGTGACACAACTATCCCCTGAGTATTTTTCTGTTGGGTTCTCTTCTTCTTAATGATTTAGAGCAGGACTTGGCAAACTTTTTCTGAAAAGGGGCAGGTAGACAGTAAATATTTTCAGTTTTGTGAGCCACAAGGTCTATGTCAACTATTCAACTCTGCCCTTGCAGCATGAAAGCATCCACAGAGAATACCAAAACAAATGGGCATGGCCGTGTGCCAATAAAACTTTATTTGTAAAAATAGGCAGAGAGTCGAATTTACTTTACAGGACTTCTCACTGTATTTGGGGTGTGAGTCCCTTGTCAGTTTATATGGCAAAGATCCCTAGTCTATAGCTTATCTTTTTACTCTCCTCATGGTGTTTTTTGATGAGCAATTCTTAATTTTAACATCATCTGTTGAACCTACTTTTCCTTTAGAATTACACTTTTTGTCCTATTTAAAAAATCTTTGCTGGGGCGCCTGGGTGGCGCAGTCGGTTAAGCGTCCGACTTCAGCCAGGTCACGATCTCGCGGTCCGTGAGTTCGAGCCCCGCGTCAGGCTCTGGGCTGATGGCTCGGAGCCTGGAGCCTGTTTCCGATTCTGTGTCTCCCTCTCTCTCTGCCCCTCCCCCGTTCATGCTCTGTCTCTCTCTGTCCCAAAAATAAATTAAAAAAAACGTTGAAAAAAAAAAATTAAAAAAAAAAAAAAAATCTTTGCTTACTGCCATATCACAAAGATAGTGTCTATTCCTTCTTCTGGAAACCTCATGGTTTTACCCTGCACATCTGAATCTGTGATCCATATGAAGTTGATTTTTTGTATATTGTGTGAGCTTAGAGTCAAGACCCAACCCTCCCCCCCGCCCCCTCACCCTCCCGTTGGATATCAAACTGACCAAGCATCACTTATTGAACTGCACTGGCTTTTTCTGTTGACATTAAAATGAGCACATCCACGGGGTTTTTGCTCCTGGACTCACCATTCTATTCCACCAAACTATTTACTTTTACAAAATCCTACACTGTCTTTTGTTTTTTTTTTTTATTATTTTTTATTTTTGAGAGAGAAAGAGAGAGACAGAGTGTGAGCAGGGGAGGGGCAGAGAGAGAGGGAGACACAGAATCCGAAGCAGGCTCCAGGCTCTGAGCTGTCAGCACAGAGCCCGAGGCGGGGCTCGAACTCATGAACCGTGAGATCCAGAGCCGAAGTCAACACTTAACCGACCGAGCCACCCAGGCGCCCCCAATACTACACTGTCTTAATTACTGCGGCTATAGAGTAAGCCCGGCTATCAGTAGTACAAGTCCCTTGGCTTTGTCCATTTTCAAAGCTGTCATAGTTATTTTTGTGTTTCCATGTAAATTTTCAGTCATCTACGGGCACCCAGGTGACTCAGCAGGTTGAGCGTCTGACTCTTGCTGATGACGTGGGTGTGGGGTGAGGCAGGCCAGCACCAAGATCAACTAAGATCCTGGCCTGGGCTCCTGGGCAACCGGTAGTGCCATTTACTCAGAATGAGGAAGACGCCAGGAGGAAAGGGTCTGGGGCAGGAGTTGTGATGAAAATGAACAGCCTGCTTTAGACACAGTTTAAACGTGAGCCGTGTCCCGGAGGGACACCTGGATGAAGACAGACTGGGATCTCTTCTCCTTTACATACATAAGCCAGGCGTTACGTGTTTTCTCTTACTTCATCTACAAAAACAGTCCCATCAGATGGGGGCTACTTTTGGCCCCATTTCACAGATGGGAAAACAGAGGCACAAAGAGCTGACATAACTTGCCCGAGGCCACGCGACTACTAAGTGGCAGGGCCTCTGTGTCCTTAAGCACTACATGCTGCTGCCATCGCTGAGACACTAGATAAGCTTTTGAGATGTTGGAGATTTAGCTCTCCTCCTCCCGGGCTCTCGGTTTCCCGTGCTGAAGAATGGGGAAGTGGGCTCTTTGAAACTCCTGGTGCTTCTGACACCCAGGGAGCCTCTGCTTTTGAATCAGGCCAGAAGCACTCCGAGTCGGAGACCTTCCCTGACCCGAGTCCCGGACGGGCGGTGCCCCGCATGACCCAGGTGGAGACAAAACAGTCGGCAGACACCTGGCAGCAGGAGGCGCTTCCTGTGGCCACGTCAGTGGGGCCGAGGGTTCCATCCACCCCTGCCCGATCCCTCGGGGACGACTTGGAGCCCGGCCCTCTGGCTCCCCATCCAGAGGCAGGAATGCTGGCCGCCTGCCACCTTCTCCCAGGAGACAGATGTGCCCTTTCCCCCCCCAGCCAGCCTGGCTCGCTCCAGAACTGAGGCAGGGAACGGCCCTAAAAGAGCTCATCTCACACCCGTCACAGGGCTGGCCCTAGAAGGCCCACTGGGGATCCAGCACCAGCAGAATCGGCTGCCATTGCTCTGACAGGTGTGGCCATGCCCACGGGGGAAGGGTCTCACTCGGGCAGCCGAAGGCCGAGCAAACTCAGCCAAAGCCGGAGCGGGTCACACGGGCCTGAGGGGACATTGTGTTTTCTAAACCCCAGCGTTCTGGGAAAAGGGCCTGCTTCGGACAGCCTGGGGCAGCTGGCAGGGAGGGCGGAGGACTCTCGGGATGGCCCCGGTGAGGACAGGAGGGAAGCAAAGAGGAAGGAAATGGGGGCGTTAATGGGGGGCGGGGGGCAGACACAGACAGACCTGACAGAGCGGGCAGAATAAAACATCAAATAAGAAAGACACGGGAGAGGGTGAGAGAGGGAGACCAAGGCCTTTAACCAGAAGGACCAAACCCAGCACGGGGAGGAAGGATGGGAGGGGAAGGGGCCTGTGGCGAAGAACCTTCCACTGCCTGGTGCTGCACCTGTGAGTGGACAGGAAGCCAACACACATGGAGGTAAGTGAACAGTAACCCCCATTTTGTGTGCTTACTAAACACACCTGCTCTTACAGTGGCTCTTGGAGATACATACGATAAGTCACCGTATTTTACACATGAGGGAACTGAGGCAGACAGAGGCAGAGTCATAGAGCTACAGAAATGTGAACAGGAATTCAAATGTAAGGAGCGTGGCTCTAAACCAAACACTACTGTAAGAAGGGGGTTTATCATCCCCATTCTACAGAAGAGAAAACTGAGGCTCAGAGAGGTCAGGCTGGAGGAGAAAGAGAAGCCCACACACACGCATGGGACGCCATCATTCATCCTATGGAAAGGTTCCTCGCCACAATCTTAGGAGGCCAGCAGAAACAGACAAGGAAAATGAGGCTCAGGGACAGTAAGTGACGTGCCTAGAACCACAAAGAAAGGGAGAGGCAAGGCTGACAGTAGGGCCCAGGGTCTGGACCTCCCCTCAGCCTGAGCTTCTACTAAAGGAGAAAGAAGCCTCTGGAAAGTCACTGTTTCATCCCTAAAACAAAGTAACAGGTAGGAGGATTCAAAAGGGCTGGGTTGAGACAGTCTTCAAAAAACCTGAAAGACAGCCTCTCAGTCCACCCATCTACCCAGCCAGCCAGCCAGCCACTCATGCCCCACACCCCTCTATCTCCCAACTCTTCCTCTCTCCAACCATCCACCCACCCATCCACCCACTCGGTCATCCAATTACCCAAACCTCCATCTCAAAATCCAACCACCCCAGCAACTCAACCAACCATCCATCCATCCATCCTTCCATCCACCTACCTGACCATCTCCCATTTGATGACCATCCCTCCATCTACCCACCCGCTTAACTCGTACACGAAGGCCTCAACTCACCATTCATCTGAACACACCTCTGTCAACTCATCATGTCTTCATATCCACGTCTCCAACTACCCAGCTTTCTGTCCATCTCTCTCCATCCAGCCTTCCCCTAACACCTCCAACCACTCACCTCCTTCATCTACTCACCTATCTATCCACAATCCTTCCCACCTTCCTTCAACCACCATCCACTCATCCTCCAAACCCCCCACCTGTGCACCTATCCCTCCTCCCATCGGCTCACACGTGCCATCATTCACATTTGCGATCATACATTCATCTGTATGTGTCTATACCACTCACCCACCCATCCATTCACTCCAGTGAAAGATACAGGATGCAAAAGTACTACCCTTTCCCTCAAAAAGCTTAACAGTACAAGAGCCTTCTGCCCTTGAATCTCCCACCTCTGGGTCTCAGAATCACAGGGTGTTAGCGTCACAAAGAATCTCCAAATTTCTACCACCATCTAGACCCACACTGTCCAATATGGCAGCCACAAGCCACATGGGGCAACTGAGCACTTGAAACAAGGCTAGGACAAATCGAGACATGCTGTAAGTTTAAGATATGCAATAGATTTTGAACCCTTAATGTAAAAAAAAAAAAAAAAAAAAAAGGATGCAAAATATCTCTATAATTTCCAAAAACTGATTACATGTTGGTTATATACATGAAAATGATAATATTTAGAGATATGTTGGGAAAAACAAAATACATTATTTAAATTCATTTTGCCCGTTCCTTTTTGCTTTTTTTAACGTGGCTACTAGAAAATTTTAATTAACACATGTGGCTCACCTTATATTTCTATTAGACAGTGCTCATCGAGAACAAACCCCTCAGCTGAGAAAAGGGATGCCAGGAGAGGAAAGTGACAAGCCTAAGGTGTCACCTTGAGAAAGTGTCAGGGTCCCACCCAATCCCTGCCTCCAGGCCCACCTGGGCAGCCCCGCCCCCAACCTCCCCAGCAGCTCACCTGGATTTCCTCTTGCAATAGACGAGGAGGTTGTCAAAGAGGAAGAAGGCCCTCTCCTGGATGTTGCCCGCAGAGATTTTTAACAAGGTGCCTTGTAGGAGGAGCTGGGTACAGATGTCCGTGAGGTTAGAGCCCTGGGAGGGTGACAAGGGGCACAGGGAATGAGCTGGCCAATCCAGGAGAACACCCTTCCTTCCCAGAGACAGAGCCTACCACGTCCGTCACACCCCAAACTCTAAGTGAACCATTGCAGGCAAATCTGTCAGCGGACAGAAAATCTGGTCCGATCGATGGCTTCTATCTGTCGAGCACGCGAGAACAATACCAGGAAAAGCATCTCAAGATGCCCATTTCACAGAAGAGAGTCCTGGGCTCAGGGAGGGGAAATGACCCATCCAGCCCCAGTTGGCATCTGGTTTTATTTTGGTTCAGTTCTTGTTTGGGGTTTGGGGGGGGGGGGGGGGTTGTTTGTTGTTTTATTTTTGCCTATCCCTTCCTCACTAGGTCTTGACTTGTTATTGTACTCCCCCCACTAGAATGCCACTTCTATAAGGACGGAAAGCATTACCAACATTACCAAGCATTTGCCGCTGGTTCCCAAGCACCCGTAACACTCTCGGGCACACGGCAGGTGCTCAAGAAATGCCTGTACAGCAGGTGATAAACAGAGCACGAACATCGTGGGGCAGGATTCTTACAGCATTTACTTTAGCTGCAGACATGACGACAGATGGAGACAGTTCCCAACCTCTATGCTAAGTGACGGGGAGGCTAAGACACTAAGTGTGCGTGAGGTTCACTGAACCTCTGTGAGGTTCCAGGCGGTGGCGTCAGGAAAGGAACTGGGGGGACGACACAGGTTTGTCGGGAGCTCGGGGAGGCCCAAGGACCGTGGCACGGAGCTCTCAAAGTGCTGAACGAGAGGAAGCTGGAAACACACCTGGGAGGGCACAGGACGCCAGGTGTCCATGCTCCTCGTCGAGCAAGCACAGGAGTGGAGTTTAGCCGACACTGACTAACAGATTCCATTTCGGCCACAGACTCCATTTCCCAGCATCCCTTGTTCCAGCTGCGGTCATGTGACTAAATCATGGCCGGTGTGCCCCACTTTTACACTACTCCCTTGAAAGGAGAGAGCTTCCTCTCCTCTTCTTCCCTTCGCTCTTGCCACGGCTGGCAGACAGCCATGGCGGTGGGAGTGCGCCGTAGCAGACGGCAGAGCAAGACGCTGGAAGGAACCCGGGTCCACGCAGAGCAGAGCCGCCCCCAGCCTGCTCTGCTACAGAGGAAGAATCTTCTCCCTCACTCATGCCATTATCTCTCCTTTCAGCAGCCAGCCCTGTACTAGAACCAGTACGTTAAGGTAAGGACCAGGCCCCGTTGATAGGCTGGCAACAGCAATGACACGGAGGCCTGAGGGCTACCACACAAGAGTGGGGTTCAGGGAGGTTCGTCTGACAAGACCTGCGGATTACAGTGACGGGAGACTGAGACGTGATGCCGTCTCCGCCCAGAGATGAACTGGAGAAAGAAAGGGGGAGAATGGTTCACAAAGTCGCCTTCCCCAAACACTCAACACCCAGAACCAAGGAGCTCATACCCCGGTGAGATGCGCTTACTCAGTTATTTCCAAGACCCAGTAAGGGGAACTGGTTCCAGAAACTCAGACATCGGGCTTTCTGCTCACCGCCCACCGCAGTCTCTCCTGCTCCGTGCCCGCAGCCCGGCTGGGCACAGCAAACTCACCAGCCTGAAGTGCCAGAGACCCCTGTGGGGCCCCCTTGGGGTTCTGGAAAACCACCTTCCCGTGGTCAAGAGCTGGGCAGCCTAGGGCAGGAGCGAGCACCCGTTCACAGAAGTCACAGCACAGACGCCTACACACTGCAGGCAGATATCGGACTCCACACACAGCCACCCAGCGAGGTCGTGAGCCTGCCCCACCAGGCTCAGGGCTCCCGTGACGAAGAACCTTCTGGACCCCCAGTATCCTCGCAAACAGGGTGAGCGTGACTCCGGGGTGATGAGGCTCCATCAATGGCCTGCTGGGGGCACACAGCAGTTCAGCAGTTCCCGGAGACCACACGCCTCCCCGCCTCCCCTCACCTCACTCAGGCCCACCCACCAGCCCTTCCAGACTCCAAAGGCGGATTTTATCTGCTTGTCTGTGACTCTGGGAACTGGCCCGACTGCAGGGCCCAGAAGCCCGACGTCACGCAGGCCTAGACCTGACCTCTCTGTCAACATCCAGGGACCACGGGGAGTCACTGAACCCAGCCTGGGAAGCTGCCCCCCCCTCCAGCCTTGACCAAAGACCACCTAGCAAATATACCTGAAATGCCAGGGACACTAGAGGGGGATGCCCCCTTCCTCCCTAGCTTTGCCGAGAAGCCCAGCTGGCCCTCGGTCTCCCCAGGTCAGCTGGCCCTGACTCTCTCCTTGAATCTGTGTCAGGGGTGGTGCTGAAAATCAGATACACAGGAAGAAGCCTACACACCAAGGTGTCCACCGGCCAGGGCTAGGGATCTGCACAGTACAGACCCCACCGACAGAAGCACTGACACGTAGAGACGGGCAAAGCTCACCACGAGCCCACGACCATTCCGAGTGTTTTATACAAACCCAGTGAATCCTCAAGAAACTCTCGCGTTACAGAGGAGGAAAGGGACACATGGCTGGTCGGCGAGCGAGCTGGGATCTGAACCAGACACGCTGGCCTGACTCTCCCACCCACCAGCCTCTACTACCCAGGGCAGGCGTCTGCCTCTTAGAAGGTAACCTGATAACCTGAAGGGCTTTCTACGCAACCGTTGCTCTAGAACAGGAGTCTCCAAAGGGGAGAGACCACAGCCCCTGGAGCACAAGGCATCCCAGGAAGGGTGAGAAGAACACAAGAGAACCTCTGGTTATGGTCTTTTTCTTTTCTTTTCTTTAATAATAATTCCATGTTTCCTCACTCCTGTTTCCTTCTGTCCCCTCATGGGTGACACATTTCCAGAGCCAGGAAGCTGAGCGTGCCCAGTTTCTTTCTTATTAAGAACATGCATTTCTTTTTATTACCGTGAGCTTTACACAAAAGTCCGTGGGGGCGTGCATCCAGAGTGTCCCCCTGCGGGAGGGTCAGCCCACACCGGGTATGAGCTGCAGCTAAAGTTGCAGGATGCTTTTTCATCTGAAGAAGAAGAAGAAGAAGAAGAAGAAGAAGAAGAAGAAGAAGAAGAAGAAGAAGAAGAAGAAGAAGAAGAAGAAGGAAGAGGAGGAGGAGGAGGAGGAGAAAAAGAAGAAGAAGAATGAAATCCAGCTTTGCTGCCACAGCTCCTCTGGACGCTTACGGAGCATGTGCTCTGAGCCAAGGAAAAAGCACTGTTCTGGGCGCCGTGCACGTATCCACTCCCAAATCCTCAAGCGACCCGAGACGGGGGGACCACCACTATCCAGACTCTTCAGATGAGGAAACTGAGGACAAGGAACCCCCTCCCCGCAGTGAGCTGGCTCATTCACTGACTTCCGTATCACAACATACTCCCATTTCCACATCCTTAGTAAAACGGATTTATGGATTAACTTATCTGGTTTTAAGTAAACCAGTCTTGGACTTTTGAAAAGGACAAAGGATGGAGGGGGGGGGGGGGCGGGGTGGAACCGCTTCGGGAGATCAAACTGATGATGCAAGCCCAAACACACAGCAAGAAAGTAGCCAAGGAGAGATTCTCCCTCCTCCCAAAATGAGTCCCTTGCCAGCCAAATTCCAAGAGTTAAATGGCAGCCGTCTAACCAGATTGGCAAGAGGTCAGACAGAAAGATCAGTAATAATCAGGAAGATTATCAGAAGTAAAGATCTGTAACCACTGCCATTCACCGGCCCCTGAGGCTGTGACTACAGAGAGCAGGAAGCCTTTGCAGGTAGCCTCACTGTTACACATGATTTTTTCTAGCTATGACATATTTTTTTATATCGCCTAAGGATCAAACTGCATTTGACTACCGGGCTGACTCCATCAGAAGAGCATGTGACTCTTGATCTCAGGGTCATGAGTTCAAGCCCCACATTGGGTATAGAGATTACTTAAATAAATGTTAAAACAACAACAACTTTCTACTACTGCACAGAAACCATGTTACTTTTTCTAAAGAGCATTCATATTCCGCATTTCACTCTAGCATCAGGATGACACCAGGCGGTACCTTCAGAGACATTATTACTAAAATTAGGCAATCGGGGGCAAATAAGGTCGGGAGAGCACCACAAAGTCGCCTGAGGCAGGACAAAGTTACAGAGCTGGGCTTCCAAATCAAGTCCCCATGCCTCAGTTTCTTTATCTGTCCAATGGCAATAATCATACCACCTCCCCTTAGTGTCGGAAACATGTAACAAGGGCTCAATAATTGCCACTAATTATTCATTCCAGCTCACTTTATTTCCTACTGTGCCAAGAAACAGCGATCAAAATAAGGACCACTCTCAAATTGTAGATTTTTCAGGGTCTAGAAGGGCCCCAAAGACCCTTAGTTCTTATTTCCCGAGGCCCTGACCAGAAGCCGACATCTAGAAATCACTTCTGCTCTGGCTGCCAAAATGCTTGCTCAATACTCCTCTCCACAGGGACGCATGTGAGAAATGTCTTTTTCAGCTGGTTTCCAGGAAACTCTCTGCCTCCCAGAAGAACTGCTATCTTCCTTTTTTGAAAATAAATATTGAGTAACTTATGTCTCCTGCTCTCTTCACCTTGGCCGTCAGGAAGCTCAAAGCCCAAAGAGGCTTAAGCACATCCTCTCTATCTGCTCTGTAGCTTAGCATATTTGCTGACAGCGGCCATGTGACCTACTGGTCAAGGAGACGAAAGGAGAAGTCTCTTCGGGGCTTCTGGGAAAGGCTTCCCTCCACTGAGGAGAAGAGCTCCCTCTCACTGCCCCGGCCATGCCCCCGTCTCCTCCTGCTTTGAAACAGGAGCTCCTGGAGCTACTGCTCTCATGGAACCAGGAGGGGAAGGCAAGAGACAGAACGGGAGCTCTGGCATCATGGGGCTGAAACAAGGCCTAAGACAACACACCCTAACTGGCACAACTGTCTGGCAATTTGCAGTTGTAGGAAATAGAAACCAAGCTACATATTTTTGTTAACGTTTATTCGTTTTTGAGAGTTGGGGGGGGAGGGGCAGAGAGAGAGGGAGACACGGAACCCAAAGCAGGCTCCAGGTTCTGAGCTGTCAGCACAGAGCCCGACGCGGGGCTCGAACTCACGAACTGCGAGATCGTGACCTGAGCCGAAGTCGGACGCTTAACCGACTGAGCCACCCAGGCGCCCCTAGGCTACATACTTTAAGCAGAAAGAGATAAGGGGCTTACTCAATCTTCAGATGGTCTACAGGAAGCAGGAATCCAAACCGGGGCTCCCAGAAAACCAACTACACTGCACAGCCGGCCTCTGCCCCAGCTGGGAGAAGGGAGGTCACACACCATCTGCCTGAGCTCGTACCACAGGAGAACACCACCCTGCTGCGTCCAGGCCTCGGGAGCTGCTGCTCAACTGTCGGCTGCAAAGCCATCCCCTGCCTGCTGGACGTGCACCACCGCCAGCCAGCGGATGTCCCAAGCCTCCTGACACCCAGGAAGCTGCGACCCGGCCCGTCTGCTAATATGCTAATGCAGAAAGCCCAGCCCCACCACAGCTGGGCTTTGCGGCAAAGACAGCACAGGGGTGGCTTCTGTCCCACCCCAGCTTCTCAATCTCAAGCGGCTGGATCCGATTTTGGCCACTCATGTCGCAAACCTAACCTACAAGGGGGACTGGGAAACGCAGCCCTTCGTTCTCTGGCTTCGGCGGGAAAGGAAGGCCCAGCGGAAGGGGGATGGGCGGCCAGCGCTGATCCACGATACCCGCCTCCTCCCCGAACCGTCTCTCCACAGCCAGACTCTCACATTCGGGATTCCCGACCACAGGGAAAAGAAGCGGAAAAATCCCAAACGTAGCAAGTGCCAGGAAACCCACAGGGTGTGAGGCACACGATCCAGAGAACAATCTAGAAGTATTTCATCTTTGCTTTTGATCTTCCGTTCCAGCTGTATTTACTCTGATACTTTTTATGTATCCAGCTTTTTCCATGTCCTTCGACAGATTTGTAGGAAATCTCTAATAATCCAAGGGAGACACAGAGGCTTAAGTGAATAAATTAGGCACCATGAGAAGGTTTCAAGAACCCCATGCCCTCGTCAGCGTGACGGGAGTATTAGCAACACCCACCCTGTACGGAGTGCCTGTCACGTGTCAGGAACAGATGAGGAAACTGAAGTTCAGAGGACTTAAGCCATTCGCCTGAAGTCACCCAGCAGGGGAGGGTCAAAGCCAGAATTCTGTCCTGGAGCAGAGCCTTAAACACTACCCTGCACCTTGGCACCAAAAGCCCCGAGGCCTATGGACACCGGGCGGGCATGGCAACAAGTGAAGGAGAGAGACTGGGGAGCAACGGGGAGAGGGGGGGACTGAGGAAAACTGGAGCTTCTAGAGGCTGCTGTCGTGGAAGACGGGGGTCCGGTGCTGCCGGTGTTTCAAAAGAAACTTGAAATCGAGGCTCTTATGGGGGCTCAACCGGAAAACAATTAAACTTTTTGTTTTTCTTTTCAACAAACACCGTGTAAGCCCAACAGCACGCGCCCTCCAGGCTGAGCGTGGTGTCCACCCGCCGTCTATACCCGCAGCTGTGTGCACCCCCCCCCCCCCCCGCCGCCGCCTCGGGCCCCGCTGGAGCCCAGGAGGCCACCTGCCCCGGACACACCTCCCAGCCTTCGATGTGGGACTGCAGCTGCTCCAAAGCCTCCAGCTTTTCCATCTGCCGCTTGGTCTCGTTGATGTTAGAGCAGACAGTCTTCATGGCCTGCAGGGCGCTCTGGACCGCGGGGTGGTCGGGGTGCTTGCCGGGGGTCCTCTTGGCGAGCTCCTGGGGGGGAGGTGGGGACAGGGATGAGGCACACCAACCCGCAGGGGACCAAACACGGCGTCCACGTCACCTGGCCCTGAGCCAAATCCCAGCAACGCTCGGTACAAACCGGGTATCCTGGGGCCGGGGAACATCATTCATTCATTGACTCATTCATTCATTCATTCATTCATTCAATGTCCCCTGAGCGCCTTCTTCATTTGTCACCAAACAGAGGAAAATTTCTCACCTGGCAGGTATTACATTCTAGTAGAGGAGATGAGCCCAAATGAAGAGAAATGACATGTACAAAACACTGTCAGGTGGTGATAAATACCAAGAAGGCAAATCCGAATGACAGGCTAGAAGGTCTGGGGAAGGCAAGTGTTCTTTCAAATGGGGAGATCAGGGCAGGCCTCTCAGAGGAGGTGACATCTGAACAGAGACTCCGGATCAAGCAAGGGAGGGAGTCCTGCCAAACTCCTGGGGAAGACCGTGCGACACAGAGGGTACAGCTAACGCAAAGGATCTGAGGTCTGAGCCTACAGGACACGTCATGAGGAAGAGTGAGGAGGGCACGTGGCTGGAGGAGAGTAAATGAGAAAGAAAGGAAAAGAGAGAGAGAAAAAAACAGACAAGACAGAGATCAGGAGGTCAGAGAGGCAGCCACACATACTGACCCCACCGAGCCCCAGTTTTCTCAGCTGTAGAATAATATAAAAAACATCCCACCCAGGGCACCTGGGTGGCTCAGTCACTTAAGCGTCTGACTCTTGGTTTCAGCTCAGGTCACGATCCCACGGTTTGTGGGATCGAGCCCCACGTAGGGCCCTGCACTGAGCCTGGAGCCTGCTTGGGGTTCTCTCTCTCTCTGTCTCTCTCTACCCCTCCCCAACTCATATGCTCTCTCTCTCTCTCTCAAAAATAAAGAAACTTAGGGGTGCCTGGGTGGCTCTGTCAGTTAAGCATCCGACTTCAGCTCAGGTCACGATCTCGCGGTTCGTGAGATCGAGCCCCGTGTCGGGCTCTGTGCTGACAGCTCGGGAGCCTGGAGCCTGCTTCCGATTCTGTGTCTCCTCTCCCTCTGCCGCTCCCCTGCTCACACCCTGTCTCTCTATATCTCTCTCTCTCTCTCAAAAATAAATAATAAACATTAAAAAAATTAAAAAATAAATAAAGAAAATAAAGAAACTTAAAAAAAAAAAAAAACCTTCACAAGGACCCGACCCGGGAAAGGGGCCCCCCCCCCTTGCCCCCCCCCCCCCAACTGCCCACCCCGGCCACAAGCACAGGCTGGGACATGCTGAAGGTCAGCCTCACTGTCATGGAAGGGCTTCAGCCACATGGTGAGTGTGACGAGAGAGAAAGTGGGGAGGGAGGTCCTGTAGGACCTCAAGTCCGCAGGGAGGGTTTACCAGCGGGGTCACTCAACCAGCAGGATCACTCAACCTGGCAGAGAGAGGTTTTCCTTCATCACTCGACCCAGACATGCCCAATGGTTCCAGTATCTCCCCATCTCTCCGCTGCCTTGAAATCACAGGTGTGATGCTTTGGCATGCCACACGTGGGTGCCAGGGCTGGCTCCGCCCCTCGGAGAGGTCACCAGCTGGGTGACCTTGGGCCAGTCGCCCTCCGTGCTGAAGAGCAGTGATAAGGGGGGTGGCAGCAGTGAAGGCCCACTCAGCCTCTGCTCTGTGCTTGCGAGCAGGGGCTGTTACTGTCCCCTTTAACAGATAAGGAGGTCGAGGCACAGCAGTACAGCCCACGACCTCCCAAAACTAAAAGGACGACGCAGACCTGTCCGTCTGGGTCCGTTCGTGGTCATGGCGAATCGGAGACCCCAGGGAAAGGGCCTCCGTGGTGAAGTGCGTAGCTGGCAGGCATTCAGTCCGTGCTGGCCACCATCAGTCTGTCGCTGACAACACGTGCTGTGACAGCAAGCAGCAATCTGGCCCCTGCCAGCCTGTCGTTCGGAGCACTCCCAGCAGAAGACCCACCTCCGAAACATCCCTTCTCCACTCACGTCGTTTCTGCCCCTGCCTGAAGATGAGCGGCCCCTTGTCTGGAGCACAGGTCCTCACGGGCCTGAGGCCCAGATGTTCTGCAACATCAGGACCCTGAGGATTTTACTGAGCACCTGCCATGTGCCAGGGACACGCCCCAGGGGGAGCAAGGAAGGGGCAGATGGAACCGTCTCTCTGGCAAAAGGCGCTCCCATGGGGGAAGGGGGACCAGACGACAGCCCTGAGTGGTGAACACAACAGAGATAAGTCGGACCAGAGGAAGGACGGTGTGTGACCCGAAGCTGTGAAATAAAGGGGTGAAAGCAGGTGTCCCGCCCCGGGGGAGGGGCGCTCCCCGAGGCTGCCGCTGCTCACTGCGCAGGAAAGAACCTGAACCGGCCTTGGAGGCAGAGCTCAGCCCAGAGGCAGGGTGGAGGGTGGGCGCCGCGAGGGGGGCAGCACGGGAGCTGGGGCAGCGGGAGCCATGGTGGGGAGAATTCTGACTTCCGGTGTCTTCTCGCAGGATCCCTGGCGGATAAGGAGCTCATTTCCTAACATCAGAGTCAGAGAAGGACTCCAAGGGACTATCCCAAAGTATCCTGAATGATATACAAAGAACTACGGTGCATCAGCACAAAAGATAATTATCCAACAGAAAATGAGCAAAGGATACGAAGAGGCAACTGTCATAAAATGAATCCACCACCACCATCCTGGTCCAGCCAGCTGCCACCTGAACCGCCAAAGTCAAACTCGGCCCCCACTCCCCACTCACGGTCCATTCTCCACACACAGCCAGAGGGATCCTGTCACAACGACATGAGACCCTGTCCCTCCCCTGCTCAGAACCTTCCTAAGGCACCTACAGCACTCAGAGAAGACAAAGACCCCGCAGTGGCCCACAAGGCCCTGCCTATGTGGCCCCATCGCCTCTCTGACCTCACTCCCCCGCTCTCTCCCTCAGATCCTCCTCTGGCCTCCTCACTGTTCCTCAGACACAGTCCTGCCACAGGGCCTTTGCACTAGCTATGCCCTCTATCTGGCAGACTCTTTTCCCCGCTACCTATACGGCCCCCTTCCTCACCTTCTCCCGGTCTTTGCTCAAAGGTCACCCTCGCAGCCCATCACCTGGTCCTTACCAACCATCTTGGCCTGAAATATTTCTCCTCCACAGCAACATGACAACTCTACAAACACGTTCATTTCCTATTCGTCCACTGACTGTCTCCCCCAGCAGAGTGGCAGTCCCACAGAGGTAGGGCTCTGGGCCGTTTTGTCCACTGTGCACCTAGCGCCAGGATGAAGGCTTCCACGTAACAGGGACTCCACAGCAGTTGGGGAATGAATAAATGGCCTTCAAACCCTCCGATGGTGCAGCACCACCCAGAACCCTCTCCTGGAGGGAATCGGGAAGACTCCCAGGAATTTGCCAAGAGAAGAACACGCTCACTGTGGGGTTCGCTGGTTTCCAGGGCTGCCCGCCTCCTCCCTCCACCGCTCGCCGCCCATAAAGGTTCTTCACGTGCCAGCTCTGAGCGGTACGTGTCCCAACTCCGGGAAACACGCCAGCCCCCGGCCATCGGGGCACTGAGGGAACGGCAACAAACAAAACAGGCCTAAACCCCTGCCCTGGCCAAGCCGACGCCCTAATGAGGAGTCAGAAAAAAATCAATCCGGGGGCGCCTGGGTGGCTCAGTCGGTTCAGCGTCCGACTTCGGCTCAGGTCATGATCTCGCGGTCCGTGAGTTCAAGCCCCGTGTCGGGCTCTGTGCTGACAGCTCAGAGCCTGGAGCCTGTTTCAGATTCTGTGTCTCCCTCTCTCTGACCCTCCCCTGTTCATGCTCTGTCTCTCCCTGTCTCAAAAATAAATAAACGTTAAAAAAAAAAAAATTAAAAAAAAAAAATCAATCCGTACACCAGGAGTCATAGAACAGAATGTGAGCTAGGGAGAGGGACTGTGAAGAAAAATTAAAACAGGGTGAAGGGACAGAGAATGGCAGAGGTGCTTCTTCTGCTCTAGCTGGGGTGGTCAGACAAGGCCTCTCCACGGAGGGGACAAGTGAGCAACAGAGCCCTGACGAGATTAGAGAGCGAGCCTCAGGATATCTAAGGTAATGATGTCCCAGAGGAAATTGCAAGTGCAAAGGCCCTGGGGCAGGAACCTGTTGTGTTCAGAGGGTGGCAAGGGGACAGATGTGGCTGGAGCAGAGTGAGAGGGATGGGAGAAGAAGCAGAGGGGGTCAGAGAGAAATACAGATTAACTGCGTAACACCTTCCAGGTGTCAGTGAGGAGGAATCTGGATTTAAATGTGAGTGACAGGGAGCTGCTAGAGGGTTTTGAGGGAAAATGACGTGAACTGGCTCAGACTTACCTCTGAGTTGAGAAGAGACAGTGGGGCACAAGGGCAGGGGCGGGAAGACCCAGTGGGGGCTGTGGCAGGGGCCCAGGGAGCGAGGTGTCGTGAAGGAGCTCGAAGGGCTGAACTCAAGAAAGAGTCCAAAGGCAGAGCCAATGGGGCCTCCTAATAGACTGGATGTAGGGTGAGCCAGAGGCAGCTTGGGTTCGGCCTGAGCAACCAGAAAAAAGAGGCCATTTATGGAAATGGGGACAAGGGGGTGGCAGGGCGGGGAGACCAGTCTGGGGGAAGGGGAGAGCCAAGCATTTCGTTTTGGGCACGTCAGATAGGAGACGCCTGTCTGACATCCAAGTAGGGGAGCTGAGTGGGCAGGAGAACAGGTCTGGAATTTGGCCGACAGGTCCAGGCTGCAAGTTGGACACAGAGATGGGGTTTAAAGCCCTGGGAATGTCCACAAAATACTTGTACATGGATGTTCACGGCAGCTTTGTTCATAGCGGCCAGAAAGTGCAAACGACCCAAATGTTCATTAGTGAATGAATGGATAAAATGTGGTTCTATACAGCGGAATGTTATTCATCTAAAAAGGGAACGAAGTTATGATTCAGGCTGCAGTGTGGGTGAGCCTGGAAAGCACTGTGCTAAGGAAGAGAAGCCAGACACAAGAGGCTGCATATTCTAGGATTCCATCAAAAAGAAAGGTCCAGAGCAGGCAAATCCACAGAGACCAGAAGTAGATGAGTGGTTGCCAAGGGCTGAGGGAAAGCGGAGTGACAGCTAATGGGTCTGGAGTTTCTTTGGAGGGTGATGAAAATGGTCTAAAATTACCATGATGAAGGTTACACAAATTTTGAATACATTTCTTTTTTTTCTTTAAAGGCCACAAAGTGGATGAGGCCACTCCGGGAGCAAGTCTAGAGAGAGAAAAGGCCCAAAGACCGAGCCCTGGGCCCACTTGTGATTGGAGGTCCGAAAGGTGAGTCACCAGCTAAGGAAGTGGAGGGGAAAGGGCCAAGGACACAGGAGGCAAAGGAGAACGGGGGGGCTGGAGTGGCAGCTGCCCCCTTTTGGGCTGAAGGGCCCGTCCAGCTTGCCCTGCACCTGCCTTGACCCGTCTCCATTATGCACCGGGCCCAGTCTGACTGAAGATGGGCAGGGACACGTTCACCACTGGGGGTCCTGAGCCACGCCAGCAGCTGGTGCACAGTGGCCCAGTGAGATCTGTGCATCACCAGGAAACAACCGAAAGGGGCAGTGACAGTCAGCCTCCCCTCAGGCACCTGTCATTTGAGCACTAGGGGCATTACCCCAAACCTGAATCATTTCCCTGGAAACACTGATGGAAAACTCAACAAAGCCTAAAAATGCCAACTGTCTATCCTGAGCCTGGGCTGGAGGCTGAGATAGAATGTTCCGGCTATTCTTAGGCAATGTTCAACTTCAGCCTTTTTCGGGCTGCTCCCAATGAGGCTTTCAATCTCGCCTCTTCTGTCTTCCCACCCGGGCTCCTTGACCCTGTCTGCCTACTGGCTTCGGAGTTCAGCTCAAACAAGGGGGCTCAGAGGGCCACAGGGACATCTGTGAGGGCGTCAGCGTTGCAGGGGCCGGAGGAGGAAGCTTGAGGGTTTGGGCTCATGGTATCGTCTTTTAAAATCCGCTGGAAAATGTGACAGGAAGGAGGGACTCAGGAGGGGTATGAAGAGTTGTCCACAATCCCAGCTGTTCTCTGATGCAAACGTTCCAGCTGTGGGTGCCAGAGGCCAGGGCACAGAGCAATTCTGTCAGGCAGGGAGCATGGCACGTCCCCACAGGAATCCAAGGGCCTGCTGGCTGGTCCCCGGTGCTATCTGCACTCCCGGTAAACACAGCTGGAGACCGAGGAAACGGGGCGAGTAAACAGCCACTTGGTCAGGACAGCAAAGCCACAGCCAGGCTGCATCATCATTTCCTGTGGGCAGTTACTCTAGTTCTGTTCTTCTCCGTCTGCTCTCCTGGGAATCCAGAGCCCATAGATTCCACCAGACCAAACTGTGGCCCCTGGGGCCTCAGAAACGCCTGGGCCTCCCATTGAGAGCTTAGAGTCCGCCCCCATACATAGGTCTAGCTCCACTGCTTGTTAAAATACGTTATGGAAACAGCCACTCCCCACACCCGCCGAGACCCCAGACTTTTCCAAGGTCCAGAAAGCAAAGGGTTAACACCTAGGAAGCCTTGGTTGGGCTGTGGGGCTAGAGTCGGCCTTTGCTCTAATGGGTCAGATGTTCAAGGTTTTAAATCGCAGGAAAGAAGGAACAGAGCAGCCACTGAGCCACAAAACACAAGGCCACCGGCCTTCCCAGACCCCTGCTTAGGGAACTGAGAAGGTCAGCATCCCCAGAACCCAAGCACTCTGGCAGCTTAATTCCCCAAAGTGCTTAACAGGCAGTGTAGCCTCATGGTTGGAGGGCGGACCTCTAGAAAAGGGCTCAAATCATGAGCCCTACAGCTCCCCTACTATGTGGCCTGGAACTGGCCACTTCCTTCCTCTGTGCCTCAGTCTCCCAAGTGGGGCTAACCGCAGGGCCTCCCTCATCGAGTTGTTCTAGGAATTAAGTGAATAGATATCTGATCATCTGTATGAATAACAGCCGTATCTGTGTTAGTACAAACCACGTATTACACGTGAGTAAACTGAGGCCCAGAGAAGTGACGTGCACCAAGTCAGGCAGCGAGTAAATGGTGGAACTAGAATTGAAATCCCAGCAGCCTATGGCTGCAAAGCCTGGCTCTACCCCAGGGGTCAGCAGACTTTTTCTGCAAAGGGCCAGATAGTAAATATTTTAGGCTTTGTTGGCCACATCCGGCCTCTGTGACACAGTCTTCTTTGTTTGTTTTTTGGGTCTGTTTTTTTTTTTTTTTACAACCCTTTAAAAAAATGTAAACATCATCCTTAGCTCCTGTGTTGTACAAAAACAGGCCATGGGCTAGGTCTGGCTCACAGGCCACAGGGTTGGCAACCCCTTGCCCTAAACTGCTACGGAGCCCTGCCTCTTAAATGCAGGCATCTGGGGCAAGTTTGGAAAACACCACCAGACAGACCTAATGAAGCACACCTGTAGGTCCAGTTCAAGCCACAGGCTACCAGTTTGCAAGTTCCACCTGGAGCTCCTTCTGCACCAAGGTGAAGAGCTAGAGACACACGGCATTTCAAACACGTGTTTACGGGTCAAGAGCAGCGGCGAGAACAACCACAGAAGGTCCTTTTGAGATCCCTGGGACAGACAAACAGCAGGAGGCCATTGGAGGTACAGAGAGTACTGTGTCCCCCAGCCATGGCTGCACAGGTTAGGGGCCTCTGTTCACAGACCCCAGAAAGGGTCTGGTCCAGCTCAGAGACTCAAGGGTCCCCCACCATCTCCGGCAGAAAGCCAAGTTCAGGTTGGCCCTAGTAATCTTCCCCTCCGCTCTGCCTTCCAGTTGATGGAGGAAGGATGCATGTGGCCTCAATGACAGGTGCATGAATGAGGCACCATCAGCCAAATTAATCCACCAGCAGGGACCCCCAAGGAACGGCCGTCAGATGCCAGGCCTTCGGGATGGAGCCAGGGCAGGCTTGGGCCAACGGCCACCGTTTCCAAGGGTCGAAAACCCTGGGCGGAGAGCAGCGGACGGCGGCAGGGCCATCCACCCAGCTGGGGATCCACCCAGAAGCCAACTCTGAAGCTGAGAATTAAGATTTCTGGGGCGCCTGGGTGGATCAGTCGGTTAAGCATCTGACTCTTGATTTTGGCTCCGGTCATGATCTCGGGGTCATGGGATCGAGGCCCTTATTGGGCTCTACACTAGGCATGGGGCCTGCTTGAGATTCTCTCTCCCTCTCCCTCTGCCCCTCCCCTGCACTCACTCTCTCTCTCTCTCTCTCTCTCTCTCTCTCTCTCTCTCTCACACACACACACACACACACACACACACTAAATAAAAAATTAAAAAATAATAATAATTAAAAAAAGAATTCTTGGGTCACCACCCAAGCAGCAAATCTTCCCTGGCCCGCCCTACCAACACTAAATCAAAGGTGGCTAAACAGTGAAGAAGACAGCAGGTGTGTGGTTTGAGCTCGGTGCACCCAGCATCACCCGTATCCTCTTCTGCAAACAGCCAGGACAGTGATGAGGAGCTCCCGCGTCCCCCACCCACCGGCTTGTGGCCTGTGGGATCGTGTGATTGGTTGGAGGTTGGAGCACATGACATAAATCTGCACCAATTAGAGCTCGTTTGCTCAGAGTGACTGGGTCAGGCGTGGAGCACCTCATCCTGATATCAGCCAATGAAAACAGAGCGCTGCCCAGCTCACGGTCACTGGACCACGTCTCAACCAATCAGAGCCCAACACTGCCCAGCTCGTAGCCACTGGGGTAAAGTGTAAGCTCAAGTGCCTGGGAGAAGAATAAAGGGCACAAGCAAAGATTTCATGTCATTGGCTCACATTAAACCACATGACTCAGGCCCAAACCACTCAGAACATCACATTCTTCCGGCCACAGGTGGCCAAAGCCTGAGGGACTCTGGGAACTTAGGTCAGAGCTACTAAACGAAAGGTTCCCTCTTTCCCACTACCCTTGAACTTTGGGAGGTGTGAGGCCAGGGTACCACGACCACCTGGTACCACACGGAAAACAGAGCTGAACAGTGGAAAGCAGAAGGTCGCCGAGGGATCCGGCCCGGCCCAGAGCCAGCACCACCCCTATACGTCTCAGCTACTTGGACTCACAAGTGTTTTGATTAAGCCAGTCAGAGCTGGGTTTTCTGTCACTTCTATTGCAGAGAGAGGAGATGGGGGAACATCTCACCTTGAGGAGAAGGGGGTACTTGCAAATCCTCTGAATTGGAGACAGCAGGTAGCCCTCCAGAGGGATGTCTGTGGTCTTCCGGCCTCCCAGAAGCATGCAACTCTGCAAAAGGACATAAGACCTTCATTAAAACTCACCAGCGATGGCAGAGGGATTTGGCCACCTTCAAAGAACCATGGGGAGCACTCTTAAAACACCGCAACAGACTTTGGAAGCAATTTAGCAACACCCAGGGGAGATGAAAATGAAAATATGCATCTCTTCAAGCCAGCACAAAGCCCAGATCAGGGGCTGGCAATCGACGGCCCGTGAGCCAAATCCTGCCCACTGCCTGTCTTGGTAACCAAGGATTTCCTGCAACAGAGCCACATCTATTTGCTTTCGTGCCATATCTGGTTGCTTCCAAGCCACCACGGCAGAGCTGAGTAGTTGCAACAGAGACCATGCAGTCACAAAACCTGAAATGTTTACTGTCTGGCCTTTTACGGAAAAGTTTGCTAACTCCTGATCTATAGGAACTATCGGAGCTTCGAGACACGCACCAGACGCAGGAGCATGGACGTTCAAAACTGCCTCGTATGGAATAGCAAACAACGGAAAGCGAGGTAAAGAGCCATCAACTGCTCGCGTTTTGTGAGTTCGAGCCCCACACTGGGCTCTGTGCTGACAGGGTACAGCCCGCTCAGATCCTCTGTCCCGCTCTTCTTGCCCCTCCCCAGCTTGCTCTCGCGTGCTCTCTCTCAAAAATAAACAGTAAAAATAATTAAAAATAATCTCTAAAAAAAATAATAAAAATAACCATCAACTGAAGACTGGGAAACTATGCCTATGGTAGACTGACACAATTGCCACACTAAATGGCGGTAAAAACGGGGGACCTGACAGTACGCAGAGGGACACAGATGGACCCCAAACACCAGAGGATGTGCATGGTATGAACCCATCTACAGAAAGCTTTTAAAAACACACAACACAGGGGCGCCTGGCTGGCTCAGTCGGTTAAGCATCTGACTTCAGCTCAGGACACGATCTCTGGGTTCATGGGCTCGAGCCCCGCATCGGGCTCTCTGCTGTCAGCACAGAGCCTGCTTCGGATCCTCCATTCCACCCCACCCCACCCCCCCACCCCGCCTCTCCCGTGCGTGCTCTCTCTCTCTCTCTCCCAAAAATAAATAAACATCTAAAGAAAATAAAATAAAAACACACAAAACCAGGCATTGCTTATGGAGAACACATCTGTAGTGAAATACAAAAACATGGGTGGAAAAAAAATAATAAACCAAATTCTAATGGGGGGAGAAGTTACCTCTGTAGAGGGAGGGTAACAGGATTTGGAAAGTGAACTGGGTCCCTCACCATGCCCCTCACAGTCCTGTCCCTGGGGCTTACTATGTGCCCAATATATGCATGCATGCACGAATGAATGAATGAATGGACAAACGAATGACACAAAGGATGAACAAACTGTCAGCACATCCCACAATCTCCGCCTTCCTCCTCAACACCATGCTGGCAGACTGCAAACGAAACAGGAACTCTCGGGAAAAAGAATTCTCATTCATTCATTCATTTATTCATTCATTCATTCATTCCACGAATTTACACTGTGTGCTTGCTATGTGCTGGGCACAGTTCCAAGCACGAGGAAACCTGCCCAGCAAAGCAGACAAATTCCCTGCTTATACTGCAGTGAAAATGAGACCAGGGAACATTTACCGTGCACTTACCACGTGCTAGGCTCTGTGCCTCATGCTCTGCCTCTATGTAAAGTTCATCGTCGCGGCCCCCGCAAAAGCAGGGGTACTACCCCCCCCCCCCCATGACAACTGGCACAGAAAACTGAAAGAGCAAGTCCAAGACTCAGGGGGGCTGCCTTCCAGGGATCTCAAGGGGCCCTCTCCTTGGAGAAGCAAGACCCCAGGGCCCCCAGGGCCCCCAGGGCCCCCAGGGCCCCGGCTCTGACAGGAGCTGCGTGGCCCCCGCACCTCCCCCAGGCACAGATGGGGAATCGGAGCTGTGGCAGCTGGGAGATGCCAGGCCCCACACTGTTCACACTCGGGCCTTTGTCCTCTGAGCCAGTGCTCAGCACAAGCTGCCCTGGTGATGTCAGCTCCGGGCAGAGAGAGGGGAGCCTGGGGGTAGCGGAGTGCTTTCCAGAAGCCCCCAGGACCTGGCGGGAGAAGGGCCGGCCTCTTTGTCCGGGATCAAGGGGTTTTCACAGAACTGTCAAAGCTGCCAACCGCACTTCTCCCCCAAACACTCCAAATTCCTGTTTCGCTTTATTTTCATTTAAGAGAAAAAAAGAGAAGCAAACACACACTGAGTTGCCATTCACTATTCCAGCAAGATCACACTCCAGGCACAATGGGAAGAACTTCGGCAAATTATCTCTCTAAATTCTCCTCCTTCACAGAACCGATTCGGGTGAGTGCATTTACTACATGTACGCTGCGATAAAAAAGCTTTTTACAAACCTCAGATCCCTCCCATTATCCAAATGCTCCTTCATTATCTAGCCCTTTCCCTCCTTCTGATCTCACTTCCTCCCATACTCTCCATTCCAGCTACCCTGGCTTCTAGCTCTATCTCAAACAGGCTCCTACCTCAGGGCCTTGGGACTTACAATTCCTCTACCTGGAATGCTTTCCTCCCAGATACTCCTTGCCGCTCTCTCTTTCTAACTCCCTCAAAACATCCTGTCATCCTTAATGGGGGACTATTTCTTCCGGGGGATTTCATACCACATGACATATCACGTAAGTTTCTCCTACTAGAATATAGCTGTTCCACGAGAGGGAGGACTTTTCTTGCCTTGGTCACTGCTATTCCCCAGCACTTAGCATGAATGAGTAAGCGAACACATTACCCCCATTTTACCGACAAGAAAACTGAGTCACAGAATGATGCAGTCGCCATTCTATCTCTCAGCTAGCACACAGCACGTCATGAGCGGAAAGCCAGAGCCTGTCTATTCGCGACGTTAACACTCCATCAGAGACTCAAGACAGCTCTCCTGCAGGTGGCCAAAAGCTGGGAGACACCAGCAAAAAGGGGGAAAGATGACGAGCTTGCTGGCACTCCATGTGTCCTCCCCCTGCCCGATCGGGCCCAGCCCAGCTGTCGCTAGGAAAACGGCAGCCTGGTGCACCAGGAAGACTGCAGGAGACAGAGAGGAAGGAAGGAAAGAAAGAGCGAGGCCCTTCCCTTCCCACACCCTTGCAAACACCATCCTGGCGTCTTCCTGCTTCTCAAGACACGGCTGAGCCCAAGAGGACACCCCCAGAAAGAGGGACCCTCAGCCAGGCCTAGATAGAGCCCGGGCAGCGGGGACTGTGGGACTAAGGTCAGCAGGTGGGTCACCGAAACAGGGTCGCGTGTGTGTGGTCTTGTGCTGTGCGACTTCAGCTTTGCTTTTGGCCCAGACTCTTGAATGAATATAAGTACAAAACTGGAAACGTAAAGATACAGATGGCAGTAACAAACGGCATCGGTCCCGAATGCTAAGGCACTTGAGACAAAAGGAAATCCATTGACCCATCTGCCTTTCCTCAGACGCTCACTGCAACTGGACCACAAGCATCAGGAGCTCACTAGCGAAGGAAACATACATTTGGAATCAAAATTCTGGAAACACTCTGCCAGAGACTGTGCATCAGGGAGAAGTACAGGTAAGAATTTTATCACGCAGGTTGGCTCTCTGAGCGTGTGGTTAACACTCCTTACGCTGGGGCCCGAAGCCACTCTACTCTTGTGTGCTCTATTCTCTACGTGCCCTTGGGAAATAAAACAGTACTTGGGGGCGGGAGTGTTGGTCTTTGACTGAACGAGCAGGGGATTTAGAAGTGAAGGATCGAGGGGCGCCTAGGTGGCTCAGTTGGTTAAGTGTCTGACTTTAGCTCAGGTCATGAACTCACAGTCTGTTGAGTTCGAGCCCCGCATCGGGCTCTGGGCTGACAGCTCAGAGCCTGGAGCCTGCTTCGGATTCTGTGTCTCCCTTTCTCTCTGCCCCTTCCCTGATTGTGTGCACTCTCTCTCTTGCTCTCAAAAATAAATAAACATCTTAAAAAATTAAAAAAAAAACAAAAGAAAGATCAGGATTTGAACCCACGAGAACATCAATCACTTTTCACGTAGTCTTAGGAAGTCGCTGAAGATTTGAGATTCATCACAATCACCTGTGGCAAAGGCTATGCGGTGTCCCCCAAGGTATTCTTCCACGGCAACATTATTGCCATCTGGGCACACAGCTACATGCCCCAGCCTTCCCCGCAGCTGGGTGTAGCCGTGTGACTAGGTCCCGGATGTGAGTAGAAGAGATGTGTGCAACTATGCCTTTAAGAGGAGGAGGGCAGGCCCTCCTTCCCGCCCTTCTGCATCCCACTACCTGGAACGTGGAAGCGGTGAGAAGTCGACTTACACCCTGCTGATGAGGGTGCACACACTAGGGCACTGGCTCCTGACACAAGGGCCCCTATACCAGCCCCAGACTGTCTATATCCGCACTGTTAACAGGAAAGAGAAACATTTATCTCGTTGAAACCACTGTGATTTGGCATGTCTGCAGAGCAGACAAATGTATATCTTAGTTCATACACAACAGATAGTGGCTGGTAAAGCCCCAAGGAAGTCACAAATGAGAACCTTCATCCACCAGCCAAGCTCTCTGCAACTACAGAGCCTGTAGAGCGAAGGCCGTCACGGATGTCTGGGGTGTGGCCCGACCCATATCTAGTCCCAGCTTACTTCCACAAGCGCGAGCCAACGCCCTCTCGGGCTCCACCCCACCCTTAGGGCCGGCGGTTTGGGTAGAGTTGACTCTGCCCTCCAGCTCCAGAAGTAGCCAATCAGCAACAACCAACCCCTCCATCCGGAACAACTGGTTCAGGGATAGGGTCTTGAGCCAAGCTGAGCCAATGAGCATCAGACCCAGGATTCTTGCTGTTACTACTGATGAGCCAAGGGGAGCTCTCTTATCCTAAAGCTGCTCAGTTATCAGAGGTATGAGCACAAAGCTGCTGGAGGCCACGTTGGCAACCCCAAGGAGACAGCCTCCCTAAGAATGGAACCAAGGCGCGGCAACGCAGAACCAAGAAACATGTCCCTGATGACATATTTACACACCTAGATTGTTCAGTGCCTGAAGCCCTCCGGGGTCTTAAACTTCCCAGAAAAGCGAACCCATGCATTTTTTTTTTTTTTTTTTTTGGCTTAAGCCAATTTTAACTGGGCTTTCTTTCACTCATAACTAAATAATCCCAATAATACAATTATTACTCTTTTCAGGATCACGACTTTAGACCAGAAATTGGCAAACTTGGCCCGAGGGCCGGATCCACCCCTCCGCCTGTTTAGTAAATAAACTTTCCTGGAACACAGCCACGCTCACGCCTTTATATATTATTTATGGCGGCTTCCATGCTACCAGGGCAGAACTGAGTCACTGTGACAGAGAGCGCATGATGCAGAAAGGCAAACACGTGGCCCTTTCCAGAGAACGTTCGGCGATCCCAGCGTTACCCCAGCTGTCATGCCCAGCCGACCCGGGCAGCACGGGTCAGCGCGAAGCTCTCTCGCGCCCAGGGATTCGCAAGGCCGAAGCCGAGTGGAAGACAAGTAAACTCACCAAGAGGAAGGCGCGGACAGTGGGGATCTTGTTGAGCTCCACAAGCAGCCGCAGGGCCTTCTCGTGGTTGCTGCAATATTCCTCGTACACGCAGAACTTGTCCTTCTGCAAGACAAGGACAGAGCCTGTGGGAGACAGCCCGAGGCAGGAGAGCAGGTGCTCTGAGATGTGCTGACAGCTGGGCCAGCCTGGGAGGAAGGACTAGCCCAGAGCCTGAGCGACCACACAGCAGGAGGGGTTTCAGGTAAGGTGGCTCCCACTCGCTGCCGGCCTCGCAGCCTCCACTCCTGTCCCCATTCTTCACCCAGCGGCCTGAGTAACCTTTCAGGAAGCAGCACAGCCCAGGGTCAAGTGCACGGACTCAAGCCAGCAGCCTGGGATTGAATCCCGGCTCTGCATTTACAAGCGTGAACCTGGGCAAGGTACCTGACCGCTCCGCGTCTCAGTTTCCTCATCAGTGGAGTTATTAATAGGCCTTAACTCATGGGGTTGTTATAAGAATTAAATGAGTTAAAACATAAGGTTTCAGCATATAGTAGGAGCTCAAGAAGTGTCCACCCTTAGTATTAAAGCACAAGTCAGACTGTGTCACACCCCTGCTTAAAACCCCCCAGTGGTGGGGCACCTGGGTGGCTCAGCCAGTTGAGCATCCGACTTCGGCTCAGGTCATGATCTCACAGTTGATGAGTTCGAGGCCCGAGTCGGGCTCTGTGCTGACAGCTCAGAGCCCGGAGCCTGTTTCAGATTCTGTGTCTCCCTCTCTCTCTGCCCCTCCCCAGCTCATGCTCTGTCTCTCTGTCTCAAACATTTAAAACAAAAATTAAAAAAAAACAAAACAAAAACCCAGTGGTATTCTATTACGCTACAAATGAAATCCAACACTTGATTATGAATTTCAAGGGCCAGATACATGACCCTGTCTTTCTCTGACGTCATCTCACTGGCCTTCTATCTACTCCTTGACTTTGCCAGCCTATTCCTACCTCAGGGCCTTTGCACTTGCCATTTCCTCTACCCAGAACACTATGCCCCCAGGCCTGACTACTCTCCAACTCAAATTCCACCTCCTCAAATGCCACCTGGATTACCCTAAAGCAGCCATCCAGGTATAATCTGGAATTATTCAGATTATTTGTTTACCTGTCTTTTCTGCAGGGTAGTCCACTCCCTGAAGGCAGTGGACCACATCCATCTTGCTCACTGAGGTATTCCCAGACCCTGGCACAATGCCTGGCATACAGTAGGCCCCTCGATGAACACTTGCTAAATAACTGAACTTAAACATCTACCACGTGCAATGCCCTGTATATACAAACGTAAAGAATCTAGATAAAGCTCAGGAATGTGGGGGAGAAAATAGATCCCTGGTCTCTGCCACATAGCAGCGACAGCCTTGAGGCAAGGGGATACCTCTGTTGACCACCAAACGCCCCCTAAGCCCCAAGTAGGACTCTTTCCAATCTAGAGGTCATCTGTGGGTCACCAGGTCTGTAACCATCCATCAGGGCTTCTGGGACCAACAGGAAGCTTTGCACTGAACATTCTTGGTTCCAAAAGGCTCACACAATACTGCTTCCCAGCCCGCCAAACCCTAAACAAGGATGTCCTGGGTAAAGCCACTGGACAGGAAGGGCTGAAGGGCCTTGACCTTGCACTGGGGGTTGGGCAGGAGACCCCAAGAAGCTAAGGAAGGAAGAGGTGGGTCTACAAAGCAAGTAACTCATCTTGTTTCTAAACAAACCCCCCAGTCATCCTGCCGACGGGCGGCTACAGGAAGCAGAAAACCAGAGAGGAGAGAGGATGGGTTTCAGAATCAGTAAGCCGCCCCCACCCGCCCGGGCTCGCCTCTGGGGGCTCCGTGCGCACCCTCTGAGCAGACGCCCTGAACAGCAAAGGGCCCACAGCCGGAGCCACTGGCCGACACGGAGCGCTACTCTCTTGGAAAGAGGGTGAACCCATTCGGTCCTCGCAGGAACCTGCCAGGCGGTTACTGGATCCGCCCCACTCACACGTGGGAAAGCCAAGGCCAAGTCCCGAGCCCGGGGTCTCACAGCCTCTCTCAACTCCCCCTTGCTGCCATGAAGCTCCAGGGCCTGACCGAAGATGGGGATGGGAGCGGGAGGCAACAGGGGGACAAAACCCAAGCCACAACACCACAAACAAAGCTCAGACGGGACTGCAGAGAATGATGAAAAAGTTACTCGAGAACCAGACCACCTGGGTAGGAAACCCAGCCCCGGGCTCCCTAAGTAGCGGGTGTGACCCTGGACAAGCTGCTTCACCTCTTTACACCTTGGTTTCCTCACCCGCCAAACAGACATGATAACAGCCCCTCACTGCTTGCGCTGCTGGTGGGGTAAATAACTTAATATTTAATATAACTGGGACACGATGAACTCTATATAATATTTCAAAATTCCTCGAAAAGTATTAGCTACAAACACAATGGACAAACATGAATATTAGAGAAAAACACCAAAACAGACAACGTTAGGATCATCCGGGAGAAACAGCCCTGACGCCTACCTCCAAGGAGCGGCCACAAATGACCTGAAATGTTACAAGACACAAGCCACATGTTCCAAACACTACCACCAACGTCTGCATGCACACGGAAACACACAGAGTCCCCGACCATCTCCCTCACCCAGTGTCTGCAGAAGCGCAAGGGCAGGGAAGGGGAAAAGGGGACCCCAGCATCCCCGCCCCCGCCCCCCGCACACACACTGCCCGAGCGGACGCTTTCCATTTCCACTGGTCTCCAGTGAGCCCATGGGACCATCAAGGCCCGTGGAGACTGGTCAGGAGGTCTGCACCACAGGGGTTCACCCAAACAAGGACAAAAGATGTGAGGGAGGCCTCTAGACACAGGTGGAGCCAGGCCTCAGCTGCGGACCACGGGGAGGCGGGCTGCAGAGAAGAGAGAAAGGGCCTTTCTGGTTGAAGGTGACAGGAAGTGGCCCGCCTGAGGCCTGCTCCTGCAGAGAAGGCCTGCAGGGCTCTATTATGGGGGGGCTGGGCTCTGAATGCAAGCACATGAAGGACAGCAGGAGGTCCCAACCATATGTAAGGAGCTCTAGCGACTGGGGGGGCCCCTACTAGTGTTGTTCAGAGATAAGACACCAGAGCCCCTGAGACCATAGCGGCATCAACCTCAACCTCATACATGCAATCGCAAGTTCTCCAGCCAAGTTCACGGTCTGGCTTCCCAGGTTGCCAGCTCTGCGGCCTTGGACAAGGCATGTCATGTTTCAGAGCCTCTGCGTTCTTGTCCGTAAATTGTAGACAATAACGGCTTCCCCACCAAGAGGCGGTTTGGCAAGATTATCAGGTGAACACATTGTAAGTGCTTAGAATGGTCCAGAGCAAGGACTCACTAAGTCTTGGCTGGTATTAGTGTTGCTGTCATTGAGGCTGCTCTCACTACCATCGTCAGGACCTCGGGTGAACAGGTCTGTGAACAGGGTGGGGCACTGGGTGGGTAGGCTCTGATGGTGAAAAGAAGAGACTCGAAGTGGGGAGGAAGGGAGCTGAGTGGGTTCACAGGTTTAGAAAAGGCCGGCAGGGAAAGGCACCAGGCAGAATCCGGGAAAGGCAGTAGGCCTTGACCTCAGGTACGTCTCCCTTCTCGGCTGTGCAGTGTTCATCTCCCCCCATCCACCCCTGCCCTGTGAGCCCCGTGGGGGCGGGGCTTGCATCAGCTGGGGTCACTGCTGTAGTGCCAGTGGGGACTGGAGTCGCCAGCAGGGAGCAGGCATCGTGAGGACTTGATGAATGGAGGCAAGGAAGCAGGAGGAATTAAGAGGAGCCCAACAGACCTCAAACCAGCTCCCGCTCCTTCTAGATGACCCTGGTCCACTGCAGCCGCGGCCTCGGCTCTTTGCTGGGACGTGCCTGGTTTTACCCACCCGCCACCCATTCCCCCTTGTTCGTTCTGGTCATGGCCCCCAACTTTTCCCCTGGGAACCACCTCCTCCACTGAGCCCACTGACCCCACCCCACTCCCAGGCACCGCAAGTGAGCGCACGACCCAGGCCAAATCAATCAAAGAGTCCCCTGTCCTGGCAACGGTGGCCATGTGTCCCAAGCTGGGCCAAGGACAGCCCTCAATGACTCATGCTGGAATTACTGTGGAGAGAGGCTCTCTTTGAACTATCACTGCCGAGCTGGCAGACTGTCAGCCTGAAGCTGCTAAAGGCCACGTCTGCCACCCTGTGAGGCATTCGGCCCCCCACCCCTCGAGAATGAAGCCAACACAGAGGAAATCAGAGCCTAAAGAGAAAGACCGAGTCCTGGAAACACCATATGGGGCCCTGGATCCAGCTATGCCTAAATCCCGCTCACTGGAATATTTCGTTTGTATGAGCCATAAAGTCTTTTTTGTTGGCTTAAGCCTACTTGAATTGGTGTTTTCATCACTCGCAATGAAGACAGTCCTAATAAATGCATGCTCTGAAAGGCGGGAGAAAATGAAAAACTGGACCCAAGCCTGGTGAGGTGACAGGGTCTCCCTGTCCACCTCCATCTGTACCCTGAAAAGACTGGGCCAGAAAGCAGAGGCAGATCTGTTTATTCTCACGCGCTAACCCCAATCAAAGAGTGGCACTGGCTGGAACTGGTGAGAAGGAGTCTCAAGCCCCACCCCCACCCCAGGGAGCCCGAGGCAGAATGCTGTGATTGATTAGCGATGTCTGCCGTGGCTGCAGTGAGGGGAGGCACCCCCGAGCCCCTCTTCCAGCCCCTCTTCCGCTCTGTCATCCTCTCCTTCAGCTTGTGAAAACGGCAGGGGACCAGGACTTGAGGCCTGGAGAAGTTAAATTTAGCAAATGGAGACACCCCCTCCTCAAAACCATGCCCGGCTCCATCACTCCCCTGTCCCTGCCTGGAGCCTAATCCCAGCTGTGTCTCGGGGCCCCAGACCCTGCAGATATGGAAATGCTGCTTTTGACGGCTCAGAGCCCAAGTGTTCAATTTCCTCCCAGGGGCCCCACATGGGGCTTTGATTGTTGTGCCAAGAAGAAAGGGACAAGCAGTTGTGCACACACAGATGTGGTGGGCGGGGAGCCTGTGGCTGCGGGGTTGGGACGTGAAGGAGGAGAAGTGGACAGATGCCAGCTGGGACAGCTGGGGGAGAGGGTCGAGCCCCCGGGGAGGCTTCACAGATCGTCAGAGGTGACGGCTGCCGCCCGCAACGGCCCGGGAGCCTCGCTGCCTCCACGGACACCATCTGCTCCAGACCACTCGCTTTACACCCAAAAAGACCGAGGCTCAGGCGGAGGCTGGCCACGTGGACGCCTCCCCCATCGCAGAGGGAAGCGTGAGATCCCGGCCTGACTTTTGCCAGGGTTTCCCCAACGTATCATCCGCTTATCCGCACAGCTACAGGGAGGGGGTGAGAGCCACTCACACCGCACGACCCTGCTAAAAACGTGCAATTCTTAGGGGGAGATCTCTATGGGATCTGCCCCCACGGCATCCCTGCACCCCCTCCATCACTGACTCTGCACCGGCCACACCAGCCTGCCTGCCTTCCCCTCCGTGGACACCTGGTCCAGGGCCTCTGCCCTCGCGAGGGTCTCCCTCTGGAACGTCCCCCCCCCCCCCCCCCCCCCCCCCTCCCGCCAAGATCATCCCACTTTACCATGCTCCAGAGGCCTGCCCTGAGGCAGTCGGGGTTGCCAGATAAGACACGAGACACCCAGACGAGAAACACGGGACACCCAGATGAGTCTGAATTTCAGAGGAACAACAAATCATTTCTTACTGGAAGTGTGTCCCAAACAGTGCATGAGACATACTCACACTAAAGAATTATCTTTCATTTGCCAATTTGCTCAGATGTCATGGGTGTTTTTGTTTGCTCCGTCTAGCAATCCTGTCCCTGACTTCCCAATTTCAAGCAACTTCGAGCACTGTCACTCCTCGCACATCTGTATTTTATATCCTTCGTAACCCGGGTCACCATCTGCACTGGTGCCCTCTGTTTCTGCAGCCTACGAGCCTCACGGTGGCGACAATAAATCTGTCTTATTTAGGGCGGCATTCCTCAGGGCCAAGTACAGCGCCTGGCACACAGTAGGTGTTTAGGATGTGTTTCAGGAAACTTAGCGTGTAAGGTGATGAAAAACATAAGCCCTGGGGCCAAATTACAATGGCTCGAGTCCCGGCTCCCGCATTCCCTGGCCGTGTGAGCTGGAATCATGATCTACCCTCTCTGGGCCTCCGTTCCCCTGTTTGTAAAGTGAGTACAATAACGATGCACGCCGTCGAAGGCTGTTGTGAAGTTTTAATCAATTAAAATACGTGAAGCACTTAGAACAGCACCCGGCACAAAGAGAACATCTGTGCTAGTTTGCCATCAACTCAGTAGGTGGTGGTCAGGTTTCAGGGTGCCCACCCCCTCCTCCCGCCAACCATTCTCTCACTATTCCAAGCAACTCGGGAATCCCGCAGGAAGAGACAGACTATTGTGAAAAGCCATCGGCCTCTCCGACCAGCAGCTGAGTGGGAACCCAAGACACCCTCGTGGGTCGGGGGGTGGCCAAGCTGGGACTCGCACCCAGCTCTGTCTGGCCCAGGTCCACCCTCTTGGCACTGGCTACCCTGGTGGTCATTCTGCGGCAGAAGGGTCCTGCCAGGCCAGGAGGTCACAGGAACCCCAGGACATGGTCGTTCCACAAGGAGCCCAAATAGCACTAATCTGCAGGGACCGAACAGCTTCCCCCTGTTCCTGTGGGCAGAGGCTGGGCCTGCCTGCCACCTGCCTCTCCGTGTCCCAGACAGGCCTGCAGAGGAGGCTGGGGAAGAAGCCCACTCCCCCAAAGCTACAGGCTCCCACAGGGGCTGGGGCACCGTACTCACGAATTTTAAAAAAACGTTCCCAAGTTCATGCTGAGACTGAGGCTCGGGATGTAAACAATACTCCAAGGCAGCCAAGAAATCCTTGTGAACTTCCAAGATGTCTTCGATGTTCGAGAACAGGATCTGTGAGGAAAAGCGAGGCCCGAGGATAGAGTTAATCAAGGCACAGAGGGAGCACAAAATCAAGCATAAAAACATGTATAACCCCCAGTGTAGACGAGAATATGATGCAACAGGCACACTGATACACTGCAGCCAGTTTAGCCACTAATGAAAATAACTAGAACAAAATACTGCCAACATTTATTCATGCCTAATCCTGTGCTACGCACTTTACATGCATTTACGGCATCGAACTTTCTGTGTAACTCCATGAGGCAGAAACTACCGTCATCCCCCACTTATAGATGAAGAACGGGGACCCAAAATAAATTAATATTCTCAAGGTCACGCAGTCCACTAAGCAGCAGAAGGGAGGTTCACACTCAGCATGCAGGGAACTAGATATTAAGACATTCATCACAATTTTCATCATGGTCAACAACGAGCATGTTGGATCAGAAGACTTGATTTTTAAAACGATGAGGGTCCTTCCATGCACCCATCATGTGATGTGGCCAAAGAAAGTACAATAGGGAAGGATGTTCAAAATATGCATAGGAGTGCCTGTGTGGCTCAGTCAGTTAAGCGTCCGGCTTCGGCTCAGGTCATGATCTCACAGTCCGTGGGTTTGAGCCCCGCGTCGGGCTCTGTGCCGACAGCTCAGAGCCTGGAGCCTGCTTCGGATTCTGTGTCTCCCTCTCTCTCTGCCCCTCCCCCCCCACCGCTCTCTCTCAAAAATAAACATTAAAAAAAATCTTTTTTCAATATGCTGTCTAAACTTTCACAAACAATACATAAGGCTGCCTTTTCCCCTGAATGAATCTACAGAGTTTGAAATGCACATACAACCTGACCCAACAATTCTACATTTTAGGATTTAACTGGCAACCAGTTGTCTCTGACCAGGGACAATTTGGCCCCCCAGGGGACATTTGTGGGACAATGTCCCAATGTCTAGGGACATTTGTGGTCATCACAAACTGTGGGGAAGGGATGTTACCAGCATCTCATAGGTACAAGCTAGGGATGCTATTAAACACAATACACAGGAAAAGCCCATCACAGCAAAGAATTATCCGGCCCAAAGTGTTAATAACACCAAGGTGAAGAGCCTGGTGGAGAGCCAAGGACACACTGCAGCCTTGTCGGCAATGGCAAAAATCTGGGGAAAAGGCAAATGGCCAAAGGGGGGACTCATCAGATAGCTGGATCAACTGGCCTGATTATAATTAAGTAAATTCTACATAGTGAAATACTATGCAGTCTGTAAGAAGAATCTGCAGATCTGTATATACAGACATGCAATCCTGGAATGACCCTTAATATATATTGTTAAGTTGGGGGGGTGGGGGAGGGGGGAATCATAGTGGCAAACAAGACTCCAGCATGGGCCCGTCTGTGTTTCAAAAGAAAAAAAAAAAAGCCATTCCTCTCCAGAGGAACGAAAGCAGAGCCTATCTGAGTGAAGAGTCAGGCTGGTCACTGCAGGGACCTCTGGGAAGGAGAACTAAGAATTAAGAAGACTTTCATCTACTTAAGGTCCTTTTGAACTGCATAAATCCTCTTTCCCTTTAAAAAAAAAAAAAAAAAAAAAAGAGGTGAGGGGGCCCGGGTGGCTCAGTCGGTTGAGCGTCCAACTTCAGCTCAGGTCATAATCTTGCAGTTTATGAGTTTGAGCCCCGCGTCAGGCTCTGTGCTGACAGCTCGGAGCCTGGAGCCAGCTTTGGATTCTCTGTCTCCCCTCTCTCTGCCCCTCCCCTGCTCATGTCTCTTTCTCCCTCTCTCTCTCTCTCTGTGTGAAAAATAAATAAACATTAAAAAAAAATTTTTTTGAAAAGAGGTCCATTTTTTTTTAATTTAATTTTGAAGACGGTCCTCAGATGTTTCAAAAACTAAAGCACAGTAAAATGAATCCAGCGAGAAGTCCCTCTTCCCACCCATCCTACTGGGGCCCACAGCAGGGGTAACCAGTTTTACGACTGGTTTGTGGTTCCCTCTGGGGTTTTTACTCATTCATTCAGCAAATACTGACTGACTGAGCACCTACTGTGTGCCAGGCACTGTTAGAGGCCCTCGGGGATACGGCAGGGAACAGACATGTGCCTGCCTTCATGGAGGTGACATTCTAATGGAAGGGGACAGGCCACAAACAAAGAACCAAAACAAGTGTTTGTTTTTTAATGTTTTTTTTTTTTTTAGAGAGAGAGACAGCATGAGCGGAGGAAGGGCAAAGAGAGTGGAGGCAAAGGATCTGAAGGGGGCTCTGTGGTGACAGCAGAAAGCCCAACGAGGGGCTCAAACTCACGAACCGTGAGATCATGACCTGAGCAGAAGTCGGATGCTTAACCGTCCAGGGGGTACCTGGGTGGCTCAGTTGGTTAAGCGTCCAACTCCTTTTTTTTTTTTCCTAATGTTTATTTATTTTTGAGAGAGAGAGAGACAGAGCGTGAACAGGGGAGGGTCACAGAGAGAGGGAGACACAGAACCTGAAACAGGCTCCAGGCTCTGAGCTGTCAGCACGGAGCCCGACGCAGGGCTCGAACTCACGGACCGCGAGATTGTAACCTGAGCCGAAGTGGCCGTCCAACTGAGCCACCCAGGCGCCCCAAGCGTCCAACTCTTGATCTCAGCTCAGGTCTTGATCTCAAGGTCTTGAGTTCAAGCTCTACGTTGGGCTCCATGCTGGGCGTGAAGCCTATTTAAAAAACAAAACAAAAACAAAAAAACAGAGTTTTCTAGGGGGTAAGAAGCACTAAGGACAAAAGGAAAACAGGAAGAGAGTCCCCGGGTGGGACAGAGGGCCATGGACAGCCCTGCTGAGAAGGGGACAGGTGAGTCCAGACCTCCAGGAATGAAGACCAAGCCCATGGGCCTTTGGAATGTACCAGAAAGTCTACAGAGGGACATGGCCTGAAGGTGGGCAGGGAAGGCTGGGCTGCAGACCACTCCTCAGTCTCTGCCCTTCCTCCTCCGCCAGCCCTGGAGGACACACTCACCCTGGAGGTGGCTGGAAGAATCACCCGCACTATTTGCTTGGTTTTCTCCCTCCATCTTGCCCAGTGCACACGGTCGGATCCGCTTACGTTGAGGACAGATATGTAGATACAGATCACACTATGTACTACACTCACCTCAAGGGATGGCTGTAAATTTCAAAATGAACATCAGTCTCCCAAGCGTGTACCCAAAGAAATGACAGCCCGTGTGGTCATAAAAGCCCGAAACTGGAAATAAGTCAAATATCCATCCACAGGGGAACGGATGGTAAATTATGGGACACTCGCACTATGGATTACCACCCAGCAATGAAAAAGACCGGATCGTAGCTACGCATGACAACATGGGCAAACCTCACACACGTAACAGTGAGAAAAGATACCAGACGTGAAAAAGCTCACTTTTGCATAAAAGTGCAAAACTAGTCAATAACTGGGGCACCTGGTGGCTCAGTCCGTTGAGCATCCGACTTCGGCTCAGGTCATGATCTCACAGTTAGTAAGTTCGAGCCCCATGTCGGGCTCAGTGCTGTCAGGGATTCTCGCTCCCTATCTCTCTCCGCCCCTCCCCCGCTCACGCTCTCCTCTCTCTCTCAAAAATAAATAAAACATTTAAAAAAAAAAACCAATTGAGGGGCGCCCAGGTGGCTCAGTGGGTTAAGCGTCTGACTTCGGCTCAGGTCATGATCTCACGGTTTGTGAGTTTGGGCCCCGCGTCGGGCTCTGTGCTGGCAGCTCGGAGCCTGGAGCCTGTTCAGATTCTGTGTCTCCCTCTCTCTCTGCCCCTCCCCCGCTCATGCTCTGTCTCTCTCTGTCTCTCAAAACTGAATAAATGTGAAAAAAAAATTTTTTTTAATAAAAAAAAATTTTAAAAAGACAAAACTAATCGACGGTTACCTTTGGGGAGTGGGCATTTACTGGCAGGGGGACACAGGAGCCTGCTGGGGCAGGAAATGCTCTGTCTTCATTTGGATCATGGCTACATAGACGTGGTCATACGTGAAAGTGCATCACGTCCGACACAGAGGATGCAGCCTTACTGCATGTGAGTTATATACCTCGCAAAAAAAGTAATCTTTTAAAGACTGAAATAAGTTACAATTTAAAAGTATCATAATTTTTGAATCGCAATAAAGAAACAGACCCTGATAAATACATGTGATAAACAAACAGCAGGTCCTCAGCAAATATTTGCTGAATGAAGGAGTGAATAAATGAACGAACGCACGCATGCATAAAATGCCGAAATCCCAGCACCATCGGGGACCGGCCATGCAGTGACCCTGAACATCTCTTTGCATCTAAAGCCTCAGCTTTTTACCCGAAACACTGAGCTCAGAATTATCAGCTGCAAGGCTGCTGTCCAGACTAGCCGGCACATGTGGGGAGAACATCCTGTCTGACCAAGTCCCTCACGTGCTACCCAGGTCGGCCGCCTCTGACACCCACCCCACGCTGTCTCCCCTCTCCCCCGGACCAGGACCCTGGAGCCCCAAGAACTAAAGGCAGCCTCCCAGAGGGTGAGGTCACGCTGGAAAGCCGGGCCTGGCGAGTGCGGGGGCCTCTGCCATGCACACAGAGGGCCTATTGACGTCCTCCCGAAACTCCCCAGAGCCGCAGCCAAGACGAAGGCCGGACCCAATTGCTCAGCCGCTCTGCCTCGACACTCAATGCCCGGTGCAGGGGCACGGGCCAGGGCCGCCGAGAGGGCAGCTGGAGGGGCCAGGCTCCCAGGGGCGCTCGGGAAGGGATTTTCCGCTGGCTCCACGCCAGGAGGCCTGGCACAGAGAAGACTGGAAGACAGGATGGCCGTGGTGAGCAAGGCACACAGCGGCAGAGGGGCTGGCCCAGCGATCCACACCTTGACGTTCTCTTCCGTGAGGCCCTTCTCCACGGAGTCCGCCACGTTCTGCCGGATGCGATGCAGGAATGCCTGGGGGAAGAGAAGCAGGGAGAGGTGAGCAGCCAGGCCTCTGATCTCCCCGGGGTGGCCTGAAAGGAGGGTGACACGTTCAAACGCCACCTAGGACACGGGAGGTACCACGGTCCAGGAACTTGGGTGGGGAGTAAGGAAAAACCTCCCCGGCTTCTGCGTTAAAAAACACACGGGAACATGCCTCACCCCCATTCGGTCCACAAACGTTTACTGAGCATCTCGCACACCAGGCCCTGTGCAGACACACCCGCAAAGCCTTGCCCTCAGGGAGACGAGCCCCCATCTGCTTCCTTACCCATCGCTCTCCCTCTAAAACTGTAATTCATTTCCCTTTCTCTTTTTCCCCCTTTCTCAAAAATTTAACTTCCAGGGGCTCCTGGGTGGCTCAGTCAGTTACGCCTCTGACTCTTGATTTCGGCTCAGGTCACGATCTCACAGGTTCATGAATTCGAGCCCCACGTCGGGCTCTGCACTCACAGTGTGGAGCCTGCCTGGGATTCTCTCTCTCCCCCTCTCTCTCTCTCTCTCTCTGCCCCTCCCACTCTCTCCCTCTCCTTCTCTCTCTCTCTCTCACAAAATAAATAAACTTAAAAAAAATTTAACTTCTAAATCATAACACATTCACATGGTTCGAGAGTCGAAAATATAAAAAGTCAAAAATACGACAAGTCTCTTCTCCTACACACTGAGCCCTAAGGCATCAAGTTCCTCCCCATCCCCCGCACGGGAACCACAACTACAAGTGTCTTCCATAACCTTCCGGAGAATCTTTATGCAAAAGTAACAAACACAAATACTCATCTATACACACATGTATTCTTTTTTTTTTTTAATGTTTATTTATTTCTGAGAGACAGAGAGACAGAGCATGAAAGGGGGGGGGGGGGACAGAGAGAGAAGGAGACACAGAAGCCGAAGCAGGCTCCAGGCTCTGAGCTGTCAGCACAGAGCCCAGTGCAGGGCTCGAACCCATGAACCGTGAGATCATGACCTGAGCCAAAGTCAGACGCTTAACCGACTGAGCCACCCAGGCGCCCCCGCCCATACACGTATTCTGACTTTTCTCCTTTTTTCACACCAAAACACAGCAGCATCCCTAGGACGTGCTGCACCTGCTTTTCCACTTAGTACTGTCCAGAGATCCTTCATATCCCTACATGGACAGCATCCTCGTTCTCTTCTACAGCTGCCCGGAACCCTGATGTTTGGACGGAGCACAGCCATTCTGCCACTTTTCTCAGGAGCTCAGAATAGAGAAATCACTTCTCTCCCCTGTGATGTGACAGACGACGAAGGCAGGGGAGCGTCGGGGACTGTGGGGAGCTGGCAAGCACATCCCATCGGAGGGGACGGCCGCGTCTCCCTTCCAAGCGTGGTCAGGTGGGAAGGCGCGGGCCCAGCACCGCCAGGTGTTCTGGGATCTGTTTCCAACAGAAGCCAGAAAGTAAGATTTTTAAGGCAAAGTCTCTCCGTTTTTAAATCTCGGCAAAATATCGGTGGCTTTCGTGGGGAACCGGGTTTTAGGAGTCAAACGCGAAAGTGGGGGCACCAGAACGGAGGGGCACAGCCATGCCGATGAGAAATGACGGCAGCCTGGCCCCGGTGTGGGTGGGGTGGCGGGGGACGGACCTGAAGGAGGGGCGGGGGGTGGCCGACACACCCGGGGATACCGAGGCCAGTCCCCTCACGGCAAACTCTGCCCGTTAGCCCCACTCTGGGACTTGGACCCAGGCTGACCCGGCAACAGCCATGTGACATCCCCTGAGGAAATGACTTCACGGTGCTGTCACGGCCACAGGGCCACGATGAGCTGGGGTGGCCTGCCAGCTGCCCTTCCTGCCACAGCTGATTACAGAGTGGCGACTCTGCGAGTGAGGCCTGGGTGAGGGCACCGTGTCCCCACCGCAGAAGCCGGCTGCGGGTTAATCAAGAGTGCATGTCGCGTGACCATGCTTGTCCGGGGAGGGCTCCGAGCAGCAGGAGATGGAAGGGACACCCAGGATAGAGGACAGCAGGGGCAGGCAGGCACAGGGGAGGCTGGCCTTCCACAGACGGCTGTGAGACCCGTTTCCATCACCCGAGGGACATCAGTGGCTGTCGCAGGGCCCTGGCCACCGGCAGGCTCGGGTCTCCCGGGAGGTGGTGCACTGGTGGCTCACACAGCCGGTCACGGAGAGGAAAGTCGGGGACACACAGCAAGGCAGCCTCACCCAGTCCTCCCAGCACGTTTACATCCCCAGCCTGGACTCCCCTGAAGACTGGACAGCTCGGCCTGGGTGCCTGGGGGCATCTGGAACCTAATTCCCAAGCCCCCCTCCAAACCCACACCACCCAAGCTCTCTTCCCAGCCTGATCAACAGCACCTGTGCCTGCCAAGGGCTCCAGTCAAAACCCCCCAATTGTCCCAGTCACCCTCGACCCCTCTCTTTCCCTGGGACCCCCCCCACCTTCTGTCCATCGGCAAATGCCTTCAGCTTCACCTTCCACAGGCACTAAAAAATCCAAGCTCTTCTCCCCACATCCATCACCTCCTCCCTGTTCCCCCTCACTGTCCCCAAAGTCCTTTCTCCACACACGGCCGGAGGGATCCTATTAAATAGGTAAATCAGATGTCAATCCGCAGCTTAAAATTCTCCCTGGCTTCCCGCTACACTTTAAAACAAATGTCCTGGGGCGCCTGGGTGGCGCAGTCGGTTGAGCGTCCGACTTCAGCTCAGGTCACGATCTCGCGATCCGTGAGTTCGAGCCCCGCATCGGGCTCTGGGCTGACGGCTCAGAGCCTGGAACCTGCTTCCGATTCTGTGTCTCCCTCTCTCTCTGCCCCTCCCCCATTCATGCTCTGTCTCTCTCTGTCTCAAAAATAAATAAACGTTAAAAAAAATTTAAAACAAATGTCCTTCCGCAGCCCATAAAGCCCCCATGATCTCGTCCTAGTTAATCTCTCTGACCACACCTTCCAGCACTCCATCACCCCACACCTAGATAATCTTCAGCCCCACTACCATTCTGTTTGTTCCACCCGCCAGGAGACATTCCTGCCTCAGGACCTTTACACATACAGTTCCTGCTACCAGGATCTTCTCTCCAGCTCTGCCATGGGCCAGCTCCTTCTCATCCATCAGGCCTTAGGCCAAATGTCACCTCCTCTAAGAAGCCCTCCTGTCTTCATACACTTCCCACCTTTCCATCTTACATTAAAAGCCCATATGACAGATGAAAAGAGTGAGGTGAGGTCATCTACACCAGCTCCTAAGGCAAGGGCCAAGATCAGAAAGGACTATGGCTGGGATGAAACCTTTACCGCAATCCAACAATGGAGGTCAGGCTTGGAAACTGACAGTTTGGGTTTAAACCTTCCTGCCGGGAGTACTGATGCATAGGGGCACTTGTACCCCAATGTTTATAGCAGCACTCTCAACAATAGCCAAATTATGGAAAGAGCCAAATTGTCCATCAGTTGATAAATGGATAAAGAAGTTGTGGTTTATATACACAATGGAATACTACGTGGCAATGAGAAAGAACGAAATATGGCCTTTTGTAGCAACATGGATGGAACTGGAGAGCGTGATGCTAAGTGAAATAAGCCATACAGAGAAAGACAGAGACCATATGGTTTCACTCTTAGGTGGATCCTGAGAAACTTAACAGAACCCCATGGGGGAGGGGAAGGGGAAAAAAAAAAAAAAGAGGTTAGAATGGGAGAGAGCCAAAGCATAAGAGACTCTTAAAAACTGAGAACAAACTGAGGGTTGATGGGGGGTGGGAGGGAGGGGAGGGTAGGTGATGGGTATTGAGGAGGGCACATGTTGGGATGAGCACTGGGTGTCGTATGGAAACCAATTTGACAATAAATTTCATATATTGAAAAAAAAAAAAAAACCTTCCTGCCGTGTAACCTCAGGAAAATGCATTACCCTCTCTGAGTCTCAGTTTACTACTGGGGATCATAGCAATACTGTCCTACCTTTTACAATATAATAGGATTAAGTGAGCTGCCCTCAGGGAGCTTGCCTCTCTCTCTCTCTCTCTCTCTCTCTCTCTTTTTTAATTTAATGTTTACTTATTTTGAGAGAGAGGGAGACACAGAGCATGAGCAGGGGAGGGGCGGAGAAAGAGGGAGACACAGAATCCCAAGCAGGCTCCAGGCTCTGAGCTGTCAGCACAGAGCCCGACGCGGGGCTCATACTCTCGAGCGGTGAGATCATGATCTGAGCCAAAGTCGGACGCTCAACCCACTGAGCCACCCAGGTGCCCCGGGAGCTTGCCTCTCTTGACCCAGCTGTATCTCAGGGGCTGAGAGGAGTGCCTGGCACACAGCAAGCACTCAAAAATCAAAGGAAGGGATGGAGTGTGTCTGACACACAGCAGGAGCCTCAACTCGAGCCACTTGGTAGCCTGTTAGAAGCCTGTTGGCCTTCCCTTTTAAAGGACAACAGGGACAGGGGACGGGAGCTCCTAGGGGATATTTCATCAGGGCAACGCCGCTGCTGGGAAGGCCAGCCTCCAGCCTCCTGAGACTGGAGGGAGACAAAGGCATGCTGGCCCAGCACAGCCGGGGGACAGCAGGAAGCTGGGAGCGCTGGCCTAGATCGGGCTTCCTGTCCTGGTTTCTTCACACAAGCAAAGCCACCACCATTGTGCTGGGACAATGAGAGGCTTGGGCCACCCACAGAGTTGCCGCAAACAGGCCCGTGTGAGGGGCACAATGGGCAGCTGGTGACCCGGAAAGAATGGGTGGGCAGGGGCTCCGGGCCCAGCCCTTGCTGCCCAAGGCACGATCGGCTTTTCCAGGCTGTGCCAATGCCTTCTGTGGCAGGCTGGGTGGTTACAGGGGACCCTCGGGGGCGACTCCTTGTCCAAGCCTCGACAGTTCTGGAAATGCAGCCAAAAGCAGCCATGTCTTGGGAACCTCCCTTAGGGACAAGGCCATTCTCAGGATTCCCAGGGCGGCCTGAGCCTCTGCTCTGGCCCCGGGACCTTTGTCCATGCTACACCCCATGCCACACTGCTGCCCCGGCTCCTGCCCCCACGTCTAACCAAGCACCCCTCTGCTTTTTTGATGACGATGACGATGATGGTATCTAGAGGATGTAGAAAAAGACCGGAGAAAAATACTAACCAACAAACCCAGATTTGGCACATCTTAGCATTATCCCAAACTTCCTTTAGGCCTTTTTTTTTAAATTTTTTTTTTAACGTTTATTTATTTTTGAGACAGAGAGAGACAGAGCATGAGCGGGGAAGGAGCAGAGAGAGAGGGAGACGCAGAATCCACAGCAGGCTCCAGGCTCTGAGCCGTCAGCCCAGAGCCCGACGCGGGGCTCGAACTCACGGTCTGTGAGATCACGACCTGAGCCGAAGTCGGATGCTCAACCGACCGAGCCGCCCAGGCGCCCCTCTTTAAGCCATTTTCTAAAAGAAATGCATCAAGTCTGGGAAAGGGGCAGACTGGCAAGGGGCACGAGGGAGTCCTGGGAGGTGCTGGAAAGCTTCTACTTCTTGATCTGAAAGGTGGCTTCACAGGCCAGCGCGTGTACACGAAGCCGCATCGGCGTGTCCTCAACATTCGTGCGCCGTATCCGTGTGCCGTGTGAGTATCACACACGGAAGCGGGAAGAGATGAAGCATCGCCGAGAGAGGTGAGCCACTGTGCGCCTGCCCTCGCCGCCAGGCACCGCCCGCCCCCGTCCTGGATCCGGGCTCCTCGTTCCCTCGCGTGCCCCCTGCCCGCCGACCATGCACACGTGGACGGACGAGCCATGGAGAACGGGGCTCTGCATGCGTTTACGACATTCCCATAAAGGACATGCTTGCAGCAACTTGCTCTCTCCACGTCACATCTTCCGCGCTCATCCACGCGGAGACGGGCGCCTGGCAGCACCTGCCGCCCGGACCCCACCCACATCCCTGGGTCCTCGCCCCCGGGGCGCACGGCGGCACCTCCTCTAGCTGCCAGCACCCGCGTCTCGTAGCCCGAGGGCCCTCTCTCTGGCGCAGGGCAGGCCCGAGCTGTCGTGCAGAGACGGATGAGGAAACCGAGGCACGGGGTCCAGGCCGCCTCCCCGGCGGCCCCCAGGGGCAACCTCCTTGGTGGCTCAGCTTTCCTGGCCACCTTCCCTCCCCTCCCGCAATCCCTCACTTGGCTTGTGCTGGCTCCTCAGTGCTTTCTCCAAGTAAACTCTTCGCCCTGGATTCCGCCGCTGGATCCGCTTCTGGAGCCCCCCCCCCCACGAAGGCCTCACGTTGTTCATTTTGTCGCTGAGCACTTAAAGTGATAGGGGCCGCTATGCAGCACCGGGGTGGCTCAGCGGGTTGGGCGTCCGACTTCGGCTCAGGTCGTGATCTCGCGGTCCGTGGGTTCGAGCCCCGCGTCGGGCTCGGTGCTGACGGCTCAGGCCCTGGAGGCTGCTTCGGATTCTGTGTCTCCCTCTCTCTCTGCCCCTCCCCCTGCTCACACTCCATCTCTCTCTCTCAAAATAAACTTTAATAGTAAAAGACAAAATGTTTTTAATGACAGGATCTGCTATCATGAGGCAGAAGTCGGAGATGCCAGGTGTCCTCCCATGTCCTTCCCGTCAACAATGCTCCAATGAACAGGTCCACGGGGCCCAGGTGTCCCAGACCCTCCAGGTGTTGACCCAGGTGTGGAAAGGCTGGCCAGAGGTCAGACATGCCCAACGTCCCTCCAACGCGACTGCACCCACATACGCTCCAACCAGCAGATGAGAGTCCCCCCGACTCCACACCCAGAACGAGGTCCACGTGCTCTCATTCTTTCGTGCCACAAACGTGCTGAGACCCACACAGTCCCATCATAAGTTCATTTCGGGCCCCACCATCAGCTTTCGAGGCAGGCCTTTTGGTCCCATTCTACAGATGAGAAAAACTAAGGCCCAGAGGATGAGTAAGCTCACAGAGGTCATCTAGCCAGAAGTCAACAGGGCCGAACCTGAGCCCAGGACTTGCTGCTCAGAGGGGACCAGAGAGACTGCTCACCAGGCCCAAGTGTCTCCGTGGCCCCCAGAGCTCGGGGCTGAGCGGGAAGACGCAGCATGATTGACTAGTGACGTCCGCCACAGCTGTAGAAATGGCCGGGGTGGCGGGGCTGTGTGTTTGCCCTCTCCAGCAAGCTCCCGCTGAACCGAGGAAACCGGGCAGCAGGAGAGATGCTGGTCTGAGGTCCAACAAAAAGTTGCTGATAAAACACAGATCAGAACCAGGGGTCCTGATGCCAGGCCGGCCTCGCCCCTGCCCCATCTGGCCTTAGAGCAGCGGCTCCCGACTCAGAAGTGATTCTGCCCTCCAGAAGAGATGACGACATCTGCAGGTTTCTGGGGTTGTCACAAGTGGGGATGGGAGCGCTCTGGGCACAGATCAACCCTACACCGCCACCGGGATGGATCCGGCCCCAAACATCAGTAGTGCCGAGGACCACAGACCCTGCCTTAGAAGAGGCTCTTACTAAAACCCGGAAAGGCAAGACGCTGTAGGATGAGGGTTCCTCCCACCCCCTCACTCAGCTGCTGTGAACTGGTCTCCTTTTGTCCCTTGAATGCCCGCCTAGCGCCTGTCTGCGTCCAGGCCTCTGTGGTGGCTGCTCTCTGCCTAGGGAGCTTTCTTCCCAGTCAACTAGCAAGGGAGCCTCCCCCCCTCCCTGAACCCGGTCACCCTTCCCAGAACCCATCACTGTTGGCTGTGGTCTTGTCGATGGGGTTACGTATGGACCTCACTGTCTGGGTATCATCTTTCGCGCAGAGCGTGAGCGGACTCAGGGCCAGAGGCGGTTTCATTCACCGCTGTCTCCTTCGCACAGAGCAGGTGCTCAAGAAGGTGTGGAGGAAAGGCGGGAGACAGGGAGAGAAACTGCGGAAGTGGGTCCGGAAGAGGCTCCAGAAGTAACCGGTACAGAATTGGGAGTATTTCAATAAAAACAGCAGTAATAACCATAACAATATATTTGCTATTTTTTATTCTTATCATCCCTTACAACTTTGGGCCCAATTACGTGCCAGGTCCCGCGCTAAGTGTTTCAATCCTCCAGCAATTGTAGGAGGTAAGTGCTATTATTACTGTGCCCATTTTACAGAGGAGGGAAACTGAGGCCCAGGGCAATAAACAGCTTATCCAAAGCCACACAGCTGGCAAGTAGCAGAGCCGGGCCTCAAACCCAGGCAGTGTGGGCTGGCGATGAGTCCCAGCACATATCATCAGGGAGTAACTACAGACGACAAACCACAGAAGCACAAAACAGGTAGCAGCTGCCCCTCGGGTGCCTCTGGGGAGCTGCCGTCTGTCTGCAACCTGCAGCCACAGCCCGGGGAGGATAAATCTCTCCCTGGAGATAAAAAGGGACAGAAAGAGGCCTCCAAGTCGCTCTCTGAGACTGATGCCAGCAATCTGATCAGAGAGGGGAGGGGGCCCGGCTGCCCCCAGGGACATCCCTGCCTTGGCCAGGGTGACCTCACCAGACATATGGTGAAACGTGAGAGGGCCAGGGGACCTGCCAGAAGTGCGGGCAGGTGGGGGGTGGGGCAGCCCCCGGGCTATAGCAAGGACAGAGGAGAGGGGGACCCACCCCCCCCCCACATGATCTGGGTGGCCAGGGTCCAGGGAAGCAGAGTGTCACAGAAGGGCAGGGCCTTGACTCCAAGCAATGGTAATAAGACAGTAATAACAACGGAGGAGTGGGGGTTGCATGGCCTGTTCCAAGCAGCCCCACACAGGCCAGAGTCTGGGGACACCCCTCAAATGCCCACCGATTTCTTCCAATGCCCAAATCCTGTGCTCCATCCATTCAAGTTCTGGGCATTTATGAAAAATGGGCATTTATGAAAAATGAATCTCACACATGACATTGAGATTTAACTTCAGTAGCTGATTTAGAATTCTATCACTTGGGGTTTTAGTTAAATAAATTGTCCACCTCAACAAAGGACGACCATGCTAGAAATGGTTTTCAGAAGTCCGTTTAATGGTAGGGATAAAGGCTATTGATGTAACCCTAACTGTGGGGGAAGAGGGGGTCAAGTTACAGAATACATAAAATACAATCTCATTTTCAGCTACATAAATCAACTCTCCATAAGCATAGACAAAAGCAGCGTGGAAGGGAAGGCCCTAAACTGTGTGAGAATATGGCCAAGATTACTAACTGTCCTCTAGTATCTGGTCTCTCCTTTTCCTTTAGAAATACAATTCAAGATTTTAGTTAAATAAAGACTGTATTTCCCAGCTTCCCTTACCACTAGGGACTAAGTTTGGACTAGTGGGCTAGAAGTGGGCGTATTATGTATAACATCTTGACGGTATCCTTGGGGATGAGAAGGACAGGCAGGGATTCTTTTCTATTTCTCCTTCCTACTGATCGGATAGCCAATGTGATGCCTGGGGGTCAAGCAGCCACGTTGTACCATGAAGCAAAAACCGTACTAAAGAAAATGGAGTAGCAACAGAGAAGCTCATGTCCCTAACGACAGAGGAGCCAATGTATGTGCCCTGGGCTGCCTATAACTCAGTAAGGAAGAAACTTCCATCTCATCTAAGGCACTCTTATTTGGGTTTTACCGCTGGCCGTGGAACTTAATTCTGAGAGTGGAATTATAAGTGATTTTAATTTTCTTCTTTCTTCATTTCTGTTTCTTTCCCAATTTCCAAAATGAGCATGCTAATTTCAAATCAAGTCATTCTGTAACACAAACGTATGTTTTTTCTTTTCTTTTTTCCTTTATTTGGGGGGGGGGGGAGGGGGGGGCAGGAGAGGCTGCTAACAAACCAGGCCCTCTTGCCTACCCAAATGATCAGTTCTTCAACATCGAGGAGGCTAGTCTGCATTCTCCTCTAGGAGGGCATGTGCCTTCACACGGACAGGGCAGTGCCTGCCGGCCGAGAGCAGGAGCCAAGCAAATATGACATGAGAAGGCTTTCCTTCTTCAGTGGGGCCTCTGAGCTGCCCACCCTCCTTCTCTGTGTTGACTCTGGAAACCACAAGGCGCCCCAGGAAGGTGCCCATCTCGGCCGGCCCCCTGTGAGCTGGCCTGGGGAGCCTAGGGTGGAACACGAGACCTTGCCCCACCCACAGCCCCTGCTACCACCCAGGTTTCTCAGCAAGCACCCCCTTTCATGGGGCTCATGCCAGAAGCAGAAAGCCACTGGCCAGAACTATTTTCCCAAAACACCCGAGTTTCAGATCTGAGACATTATCTTCAAGGAAGGTTACACATTCAATCACAGATCTACCGGACAGAATTGAGAGACAATAACATCCTTTTTACAGCTTTACACTTACCCCTCTGTGTCACATCTCATACAGCACCTTATGAATTATACATATGTATTTAAAATTCACATCACTATATAAAATAGCACGAATAATGTTGCATTGGGTTGTATCTTTAACAGAGAAATACCTTCTTGCAAGCACTAAAAATAAGCCGCAGTTGAGGCCTCCATACTGTTCCATGAACACACCAAGCACCATCCCACCTCAGGACCTTTGCACTTGCTGCTTTGTCTGGAAGACACTCTCCAGGTATCCACAGGCCCCTACCTCTCTCATTTCGTTCCCATCTGGAATCAAATGTCCCTTCCTAGAGGCCTTCTCCCATCACCCCACTTAAAGCGGCCCAGACACTTTCAATTCCGTGTTAAACAAGCATAGGCCCTTCCCACTGGCCTCTTTGGCATATGAGGCACTGATTCTCAGATCGTCAGAAACACTTGGAGACCTTCAAACAATCTGAGTCTTAGCTCCAAATACAAAAAGAAAACCGTGTAGTTAAATGAATAAATCTTGATCCAAAGGTCTACAAAGCATAGCCTTCATCACCACATCAGGTACCAACGAGCTGTATGCACAGCTACATATACAGACAGCACAGCGAGTGTGGACTGTGGGCATATCCCAACGGGCTGGCCGTGACGGGAGTCTGAGTCTGGGCCCTAGAAGACACGGGTTTGAGGGTTTGAGTGCAAGTAGTGAGTCTGGGTGGTGGTCCAGCAAGTGCAGGCAGGGGAGGGGAGAGGTGGGCCTGGGAAGAGAGGGCAGCCAGCACAGGGCATGAGACCAAGCAAGCGGCCAGGGTAGGAGACGGGGGCTCGATCCCTCTGAGGCCCCTTGAGAGCCAGTGTAGAACATGTTGTCTCCGAGCGATCCGGGGCAGGGAGGCGGCAAGGGAGCCGGGGCATTTATACACCAATCCTTCCTAGAATGCAGCGGGGACGGGGTGTTAATTCCCTGGCACTTCCGGTTGGCCTTCTAAGGGCCAAAGCTGCTCTGGTGGCCAGACAGAGCCACCAGGCACAGAGCTGCAGGGGATGGCAGCGGGAAGTCTGGCTGGGGTGCCCCGGAGGGGCTGGAGCGACTGCAGCCACACCACAGCCTCCAAAAGAAAAAGGGTCTAGGCCCTTGGCGGGGGGGGGGGACACCCAGAACGGCCGTGTCTGTTCCAAGGCAGGAGGGAAGGCTTTGAAGACTGAAGGAGTGCTGCCTGGGTAACAGAGGCCCTCCTGGGACAGACTGACATTCCCCGGCTGCACCAGGACAGTCTTCCTGGTTGCTGAAGCACCGAAATACTTCAGTGATGGGCAAAATCTCCAAGTGGGGGCAGGGAAGGGGCTGAGTCGAGGACGCGGCTGAGGAACCACAGACAGGCCCCAGTCAGACCCGGAGGCGGCTTCGTACTGGGGCTGCATGGGGGCCGGGCACCCGCCCACACTCCTCTGGGAGGCCACAGACACAGCAGCGTCCCACGTTACCTCCGGCCACACCCCCACCCCTTTTGAAAGCCTTCTCTGCTCTTCGAAACTCTCCCTCCTCAAATGCTAGAAGGGTCCGCATCTCCTAGGGAAGCAGTGCATGAAAGTGGCTGAGGCCCCGGGGCTGGAACCAGCTGCCCGATTCATGACTCAGACCCTGCCTTTGCCAGCCACTGCTGTGTGACCTACGCCAGTGACTGCACCTCTCTGTGCCTCGTCAGTAACACGAATGGGAATAACAAAACTATTGACATCATAGGCCACGGTGGGGCTAAAATGAAATTCTGCCGTCAACGCGCTTAGGTCAGTTGGCTCAAATCTCAGCTCTGCCACTTACAAGCTGTGCAACCTTGAGCAAACTTCTTATCCTCTCTCCGCCTCAGTTTCCCCCCTATGAAATGGGGACAAAACGAATACAGAGGATATAATCCTATAATTAGGATTATAGACGCTATAACATAAAGAACAAGCACTTTGAATGAGGCCTGGTACACGGTAAACACTCAGTGAGGGTATCTTCTGAGAACCCAAGCCCTGGTTCTGTGGACAGACAGGAACCCACTGTGCCTCCCACGGAAACTTCTGGAAGCAGATCAACCCCAACGATAGAGCTCCAGGGACTTTTACACTTGTCCTACATTGTATCCACTCATGAGAGTTGTTTGTGGGGTTTTTTCCATCCTAGAAGCAGTTCTGTTCTGGACCGCCTGCTTCCAAGTGGGAGTGAAAGAGGGGAGAGGCTTTGTCAACATGCTCGTCCGCACCAGCACACCTTGCCACCCTGTCCTTCGACTGCCAACCGCATGACCCTCCACTTCCTCGTCCGAAAAAGAGTGCAGCTCGCGTTTAAGTGAGCTGATGCAGGTAGAAACTCTGTAAGTACAAAGACTTCCTGGAAGAAGTGGCCGGGGGGGCGGGGGGGCGGGGGGTGCTGGGCTACGTAAGGAGACAGGAAATCGCTTATGGTTATATTTTCGGGGGAGACAGCCATCGCCAAGTGTTACCCGTGCCAACAAGTGCTACCTGGGGCCTAGGTGCTCCAGGCACAGAGCTGGGCATTGGAGACTCACAGGGACAGTCATTCGTTCCTGCACTCACCCATTTATTCAACACTTACTGTATACCCACTATGTACCAGGCAGGAACTGTGCTAGGAGCCAATGACGTATCCATGACCGAATGAAGCAGACCGTTCTCTGCCCCCCTGGAGCAGACTCCACTTTGGTTTTAAAATGGAATGGCAGCTCGGGATGAGTGCTTTGAACAAAAATAAAGCCGCACAAGGAAACACACAGGGATACAGAGGGGGAGCTGTCCCACAGACATGCTCAGGGGAAGCCTTTCTGATGAGATGGCATTTGAGGAGATACTCGGGGGCTGGGGTGAGGTGGCAGCTTGGCAGACATCTGAAGGAAAGGCATTCTAGGCAGAGGGACCTGTCAGTGCAAAGGCCCTGAGGCACATTCAGTCCTCCCAAGGCGATCCTTACTAAAATGTCTGTCCCTACTCCTGCCGTGTTTTCTCCACGGCACCTGTCACTGTGGACATCACGCATGTCCATTTATCAGCCTATCGCCCATCTAGCGCACCGGACGGTCAGTTCCAGGGGGGCCGTGATGTCTGTCTGTCTAGGTACCACTGTATCCCCAGAGCCTAGGACTGGGCCTGTCACATGGCACATCCCGTGTGTCTAGTTGATTAATCATCAATCATCTGGAAAAGACTCCCCCTACCCCCAGCCTAGTTTCTAGGCCCTGAAAAAAGGCGCCCAGCTCTCACCCAGCCTCACCGCATCCCCCACCACAGAGGAAGCTGAAGTTGAAGCAACCTTCTGTGAAGGAATGGGGGAAGGGGGGCCACAGAGGGAAAGCCACCACTTTTCCCCCACACAGACCCCCACCCCAGGGGCTGGGGCCCAGCCTGCAATTTTCCCTGAACTCACTGACGACCTGCTATTCTTTCAACAGAGACTCATTAGCGCCTCCTACACGCTATCAGGCTAAAACTCACTCTCAAACTGGTGGCCCACAGGCCCATTCCACGAGAGCGGCAGCGGGCCTTGAGAAAATTCGGGCCTAGATTTGAATATCAGATTTCCCATGAAAATCCCAGCTCCCAGCTTCTTCTGAAAAAGCTGACCACAGGTCTCCAGTCGCCACAGGGCCTGTGCTGGCTGCAGCGGCCTGACGGCTCCCATCTTTACCCAGAGCAGGTGCTGTTCTGTTCTCCGCTACCCAAGCTGCTACTTCCACTCCTCCTCCTACCTGGCCCCGGCAGCATCTGTGAGATCTCCGTGCTAGACACAGGCCTGGCAAGTTAGAGCCGACTGTCCCCACACCCTCGCCCAGGGCAGGCATCGCTGGTGGAACACGGATCTCTTTCCTGCTGAGTCTTTTCTACAGTCTTGGGAATCTCTCTTCCCTTGTTCTTGTCCCCTATCCCTACAACATGGTCTGAGATCCTTCCCACTCTCACCCGACCTTCTCCGCCTTCTTTGGGCCCCTCAGCTTTTTTGCCTGAAGAGTGGGCTCGTCAGAGTAGGATTATAGCAGAACTTCTCGAGCTTAGTACCACTGATACTCGAGCAGAGAATTCTTTGTTGTGGAGGCATCCTGCGTAGGGTAGGAGGTCGACCAGCATCCCTGGCCTCTCCCTACGAGATACCATGACAAGCCCCACCCTCAGCTGTGAGGACGAGAAATGCCCTCAAACAGTGCCCCAAATCCCCCAGGGGATAAAATGTCTCCCGGGTGACAGCCACGGCATTACATCATGGTTAAGAAAATGGGTACAGTCCCGGCTCTGTCATTTACGAGCCACAGGACCCTGGGCAGCCTCTCTGGGTCTCAGTTTCTTTCTCTGCAAAATGGGGACACAAAAATAGTGACTGACTGTTGATGGGTATGGAGTTTCCTTTTGCGGTGCTGAAAATGTCCTTACATTAGACGGTGGTGACGGCTGCACTGTGCTGTAGCCTTTAAGTGGGTGAGTTTTACGGTACGTGAGTTGCATATCAATAAGCTGTCACACGCACACACGCACGCGAGGTACCCACCTGGATGGGCTGAGATGCAGTGCCTTAGAGAACGCGACATGAGCCTCAGCCCTCATTACCACACCAGCCCACGCTGCTCGGGGGCCCGCATGGGCCGGCAGCTGCAAGGAAGAGCCCCAAGTGACCAAGATGTGGTGGCTGGGAACAGACTCCGCTCTGGGTGGTATTTCCCGCTGGAATGTCCCAGACAAAGCAAACCAAGCCACTCCGGGCCCCAGGATGCAGGGCGGGGCTGCGGGGATGTCCTGGGGTCCCTGTGCCCGTCTGTGGCAGGACAATGGGTGGAATGCAGTCTCCTCTCCACGGGGGCTGACACTTGACATCTCAAGACAATGACTTTCAAGAGGTTTTGTTTTTTCCTCAGCTGCGGCCTTTTTTTCCCTCTCCCCAGACAATTGTTCATGGGGCTGGGGAGGGAGTCCCCCTCTCCCCCCCCCCACCCCCCAGCTTGTGAAGGATTGTGTTTGGAGAGTCAGGGAACAATGCACAAAAGTGAAAGAGTGTAAAAATAGCAGTACTCGGGACCGGCCAGGGGACGGGGGCTCAGCGCGGAGGCTTCCTCTGGTTTATTTTTCCCAGCGCCCTGCTCAGACGCCAGGGGAGGAGCTCAGGTGCAGGGACAGCAGAGGGAATCTCAAGGGCACAGACGCTGGCAACTCACACGCGGTTCGGGGTTTTCAATTGAGGGAGCGTCAGCTGCGTTCCCACTGCTTCCCACGCACTGCCTCATCCCAGACAACTTCACCCCGATTTACAGAAGAGGAGACCGAGGTTCTCAGTGGATGAAGTGCCAGCCCCACCACACGCAGCCAGGTGGAGAGAGCTGGGATCTGGCCTCTGGGCCATCAGAGTCCAGACGCTGACCTGCTGCATCCACTCTGACCTGGTCTTGTGCTCTCTGTTTCCCAGGCTCCCCACCCACAGCCACACTTCGCTGAAGCTGTCCCCGTCCGTCTGCACCCTGCTCTACAAGGGCAGACACCGCCCTCCACGTGGTCCAGCATAGTTTCTAGCCTTCCAAGCCCAGGAGGGGAAGGAGGAGAGACCTTGCAAAGGGAGCCTGCAAATGGCATAGAACAGAGAAGGCCCACCCGCCCTTGACCACTGTGGTCAACCGAATAACGGTCCCCCAAAGACCTCCGCGTCTTAATCCCCAAACCTGTGAACATGTGACCTTGCACGGTGAAACGGATTTTGCAGACGTGATTAAGCTAACAATCTTGAGATGGGGAAGTTATCCCAGATTCTCCACGTGTAATCACAGGGCCCCTCGTGGAAAGACGGAGGCAGGACAGACGGCGTCAAGAGTGCTACAGCGTGAGAAAGATCCCACCTGCTAACTGCTGGCCTTGAGGATGGAAAGGAGCCGGGAACCACGGGATGCACACAGCCTCTAGAAACCAGAAGGGCAAGTCCGTGGATCTTTCCCTAGAGCTTCCGCGGGGACACAGCCCTGCCAAAAACTTGACGTCGGCCCTGTAAGTTCCACTTCAGACTTCGGACCTCCAGAAATCTGAGGTCAAAAATCTACGTCGTTTTGAGCCGCCATGCTTGTGGACATTTTGTTACAGCAGCAAAAGGAAACAAACATAACCACTTAGCCGGAAAGAAAACTAAACCTGCATGCATCGCCGGTAACAGCTGACCCAATCCTAACGCCTCTTTGCTAATGATTAGGAATACACGAGAGATATTATTATACAATATATTTCACACGCTATTTACTAGTCTTATAATTAGCAAGCTGTGAATTGTCTTCTTTCTCCACCATTCAGTCTCTATCAGCAAATATTAAGGACAGATGGTCGGATAACAATTATTATTATTATAATTATAGTAATACAAACTATCCTTAACTGCCCAACTGTATTCAGTTCCTGAGTTTAGAAAGCAAGAAGCCATTTGGTAAGATCAGATAAGGGAACCCTCAGAGGCTTGTGCTTCCAATGCAGCAGGGACCCAAGAACAAGATGCCACATGTATCGAGTGCTTACTGTATACCAACATCAAGGGTCCACGAGGACGTAACTGCTGTAACCCTGTTTCACAGACAAGGAAACGCCCTAACGGAGTAGTACGGTCATTTGCTCAAGGGCACGCAGGGAGGAAAGGCCAGAGCCCTTCCAGGCTCCAGAATCAAGTCTTTCCCAGGGGACTCTTTTGCCTCTAGAGTTCGGAAGTTGGGAGAATTTGACTGCGTGGGGGAGTAGTGTGGCCTGGTGGGATGACCGGGAATTGGAAAACCATTTATTTATTTTTTTTCTTTTTTTTCAACGTTTTTTATTTACTTTTGGGACAGAGAGAGACAGAGCATGAACGGGGGACGGGCAGAGAGAGAGGGAGACACAGAATCAGAAACAGGCTCCAGGCTCCGAGCCATCAGCCCAGAGCCCGACGCGGGCTCGAACTCACTGACTGCGAGATCGTGACCTGAGCTGAAGTCGGACGCTTAACCGACTGAGCCACCCAGGCGCCCCTGGGAAACCATTTAAACATCCCTGGCTGAAATTATGAACAGAGCCCAAATGTCCATCAACCGACGAGTGGATTAACAAGATCCGGGATAAAGGGGCACCTGGGTACCTCAGTCGGTTGAGCGTCCGCCTTCAGCTCAGGTCATGATCTCACGGTAGGTGAGTTCGAGCCCCACATCAGACTCTGTGCTGACGGCTTGGAGCCTGGAGCCTGCTTCTGCTTCTGTGTCTCCCTCTCTCTCTGCCCCCTCCCCTGCTCTCTCGCTCTCTCTCTCAAAAATAAATAAACATTAAAAAAATGTTTTTAAGATGTACATATACACAATGGAATACTACTCAGCAATGAAAAAGAATGAAATCTTGCCGTTTGCAACAATGTGGATGGAACTGGAGGGCATTCTGCTAAGCAAAATAAGTCAAAGACAGATATCACATGATTTCACTCATGTGGAATTTGAGAAACTTAACAGATGATCATAGGGGCAGAGAAGGAAAAATAAGATATAAACAGAGAGGGAGGCAAACCATAAGAGACTCTAAAATACAGGGAACAAACAGGGTTGATGGGGGTGTGGGAAATGAGTGACGGGCATTAAGGAGGGCACTTTTTGGGATGAGCACTAGGTGGCATATGTAAGTGATGAATCACTGGGTTCTAATCCTGACCAGAGTATGCTGCAGCCAGCCCAACCTTCAGGCTCTTCAGGTTGTTCTGAAAATATACCAAGCTTGCTCCTGCCCCTGGGCCTTTGCACATGCTGTTCCCTCCAACCTCCAACAACCAACTCCTTCCGGTCACCTGTTAACAACGCACCTCCTCTGACCCCTACCATCCCCACCCCCGAAGAGGTCACAGCCCACAGAGGCTCCAATAGCTCCCTATACCCTTCTTAGCCACCACCACCGCTGTCACTTAACCTTGACTTTGAGATTATTCAATTAATGACTGTCTTCCTCACCGAACGGAGAGCTCCCAGAGGTCTTACATAGACACAGTTTTATTCCTGTTTCACTCACGGTTTTAGGCCCAGGACTTAGCACCACAGTGCTAAGTACCCTTTTGCTGAATGAATGAGTAGATACATAAATGAAATGTCCCTTTCCCCAGAGCTCCGTTTGCTCATCTGTAAAACAACAGGATAGGAGTGCCGACTTTAAGGATCACTATGAGTTCTTCGAGAAATGAGGCACGCTAGCTATGATCTGGAGAGACTGACTCCTCTTTGGGCCTCACTTGTCCCCTCTGCACAATGGGTACAACATGGTGTCCACTGCTCAGGACCTGCGGGCTTAGTTTCCAAACGCAGCACGGCTACCAACTCACTGTGTGACTCTGGGCAAGCCACTCCCACACTCTGTCCTCTGTTCCCTCTTCTGTGAAACAGGGGTGGCAGGGGTCACACAACAGGACCCCTGGCTCCAGAGCCGTGGGGTCAGGTCCGCTCCCTCCAGCCACTCCCACCCCCCACCGCCATCCGGCCAGACCAGTGGCAACCGGCCCCCCCCCCACAGAGTGACAGGTCACCAGAGAGGCTACGCCTGAGTCTCTCCACAGCTCCCTCCCTGGGGGACTCAACCTCGACCCAGGGGCCCCCAGGAGGGAGGGGAAGGGAAGGCTCTGGTCCCAGTCCCCACCTACCAGCTGGGGAAGCACAAGAGTGTAAACCTCAGTTTCCTCTCCTGTAAACGGAGATTCAAACACCCACCTCAGAAGATAAAACCGATAACGAGCCTGAGCCTGAGCCTCGGTGTCCTAGCAGAATGAGGTCTTACTGAAAGGCCACCATTTGCTGTTACCATCGCTGATACTGTATCTATCCGTGAGTGCGCTGTGATAAAAGAAAACCTTACCCCCAACCTACGGACCACACCGTGTGTCTGACATTCCCCCGAAAGTGAGCGTCTCACTCCCCTCCAGCCAAACCGGCGAGTCTGCCCTCTCCTAGGACAAAATCCTTAAACCGACAAAACGCATCTTCGATAATGAAGTTACAAAAGCCGCTCCTTTTCTAACCCCAAAACCAAAAGTCGCTACTTCTTCCTGCCAGCGACAGACTGCCAAGGGGCCCGAGGGGACCTCCGGGGTCCGTAAATGTTCTAGATCTTTGCCTGGTGGTGACACACAGGTGGAGTCAGGGAAATGCACACTTAAGACCTGTGCACCTTTACCAGGGGCACCTGGGGGGCTCAGGCGATTAAGCGTCCGACTGGGGCTCAGGTCATGATCTCTTACTTTGTGAGTTTGAGCCCCGCGTCGGGCTCTGGGCTGACGGCTCGGAGCCTGGGGTCTGCTTCGGATCCTGTGTCTCCCTCTCTCTCTGCCCCTCCCCTGCTCACGCTCTGTCTCTCTCTCTCAAAAATAAACTCTAAAAATTTTTTAAAATAAAAAATAAAAGCAATAGAAATAAGCATGTGTTTATTTAACTTTAATATAAAGAATAAAGAAATCCAGAGGCTCCTGGGTGGCTCAGTCAGTTGTGTGTCTGACTTCAGCTCAGGTCATGATCTTGAGGTTCATGGGTTCAAGCCCCACATCAGGCTCTGTGCTGACAACTCAGAGCCTGGAACCTGCTTTGGATTCTGTCTCCCTCTCTCTCTGCCCCTTCCCCCACTTGTGCTCTATTTCTCTCTCAAAAATAAATAAACATAAAAAAACAAAAACAAAAAACAGCGGTGCCTGGGTGGCTCAGTCAGTTGAGCATCCAACTTTGGCTCAGGTCACGATCTTGCAGTTCATGAATTTGAGCCCCATGCCAGGCTCTGTGCTGACAGCTCGGAGCCTGGACCTTGCTTCGGATCCTGTGTCTCCCTCTCTCTCTCTGCCCCTCCCCTGCTCACACTCTGTCTCTCTCTCTCTCACACACCAAAAAATACACATTAAAAAAAAACTAAGGAAAAAAAAAAAGACTCCTGCACCTTACTGTATATAATTGCACTGCAATAAAAATTCCTCCAAAAGTTATTTTCAGCCAAGTGATGGCAGGGGGATTGCTCCCACCCAGCTGGGTTCATCCACTTGCCCACACACGGGTCTCCCAGGCCCTGACAGCAAATGCGCCCTCCGTCTTTGGGCAGACCCCGTGGCCTCTCACCACCCGCACGGCCCTGGTTTCTGTGGGGCCCATTGCCAAAGAGACGAACCGCCCTCCACACACACACACACACACACACCCTCCACCACTGCCCCCCGGCCCAGCTTCTGAGAAGATGCCAGAACAGGAAGTCTGCTCTGAGGTTCTGAAGCAAAAAGGTCAAGGGTGGTGGTGCAGGGGAGGGGAAGGCAGGGGGGCCTCCCCACTGAATGAGACGTGTCTTGAACACTGTAGGAGATGCTATCTGGGTGTTTGACGGGTGTCCCCCCACGCACCAGAGGCACAAGGACATCCACAAACACCGGCTCGACGACTGATGGGAGCCTCGAGGAGCCGCAGCACTGGTCATGCCCTGTACGTCACAGGCCATCACATCCCACTGTTGCCGCCCTGCTTAAACCCCTCCAAGAGCAGCTACCACCCTCAAGACAAAACCACACTCCCTACTGCAGCTTTCAAGGCCTTCCATGTCTAGCTCCTATCCCCTCTGGCTCCCCTCCCTCTCCTCGCCTCCCACACCAGCCCCTTTAACCTTCCAAGGACACCCCCAGCAGGCTCCTGCCACAGGACCTTTGTACTGGCTCTTACCTCTACCTGGATACTTGTTCCCTGGTATCCACACAACTCATTTCCTCCCCTCCTTCAGGTCTTTACTCAAACATCACCTCCTCAGTGAGGCCCACCCTGACCACCCTGCTGAAAACTGCCACACCCTTCCCAGTACACCATCACGTTGCCTTGTTTTTTTTCCCCCATAGCACTTAGCATCCACTAACACTATAAGCTTTTCTAATTTAATATCTTCATTGTGTATCTTTGTTGTAAACCTAAGGGGGGTGAGGGCTTTTGTCTGTCTTGTGCACTTACTGTATTCCCAGCATCTGGTACATAGTAGGTGCTCAATAAATTAGTTGTGGAAGGTAAACCAGAGGCTTAGCATAGGATTCACTTTCTTATAATTTTTTGCATTGTTCCAATTCTCTGTCACAAGTAATGTCTTAACTTCACAACTGAAAAGGAGGCACAGCAGCACCTGGGTGGCTCAGTCAGTTGAGTGACCGACTCTTGACTTGAGCTCAGGTCATGATCTCATCAGGATCACGGGATGGAGCCCCGCATCAGGCTCCGTGCTAAGCGTGAGGCCTATTTGCGATTCCCTCTTTCTCTCCCTCTGCCCCTCTCCCCCGTTTGTGCATTCCCGCTCTCTCCCCCTGCCCTCTCTCTCACAACTAAAACAAAAATTAAAATAAAAATAAAATAAAAAATAATTAACGAATAATGATAGGAAGAATTTTAAAAATAATAAAAAATCAAAAGGCACAATTAGGAATCCAGTCTTAAATGTTTTGTTTTGGGGGGTTTGTTTGGTTTTTAGAGAGAGAGAGAGAGAGAGAGCATGCGAGCAGGGGAGAGGAGCAGAGGGAGGAGGGAAGAGAGGGGAGAGAGAGAGAGAGAGAGAGAGAAAGAGAGAGAGAGAGAGAGAGAGAGAGAGAGAGAGAGGGAGAGTCTCAAGCAGGCTCCACACTCAGCACAGAGCCTGACACAGGGCTCAACCCCACAACCCTGGAATCACAACCTGAACCAAAATCAACAGTCAGACGCTCAACCAACTGAGTCACCCAGGCACCTCAGAAATCCAATTTTAAAAGTCAGGTGAAAGCCATCCCTAGGTCACTGGGACTGATGTCCAAAAGGTGGGTATAAAAATTACCTGAGGGGCTTTTCAAAAGACACATTTGGGGGCACCTGGGTGGCTCGCTGGGTTAAGTGTCCAACTCCTGATTCGGGTTCGGGTTATGGTCTCACGGTTCATGAGTTCAAGCCCCGTGTCAGGCTCTGTGTTGACAGCACGGAGCCTGCTTGGAATTCTCTCTCTCTCTGTATCTTTCTCTGTCTCCCTCTGCCCCTCCCTGGCTCATGTGCGCGTGCTCTCTCTCAAAATAGATAAACTTAAAAAAAAATTTTTTTTTAAAGACACATTTGCCCAGGAGGTTCACTAGGAAGTTCTAGTCTGATTCAAGAAGCCTAGGGAAAGCCAGGGAACCTGTGCCTTGGTTAAAGCTCCAGAACTACCCTGAAGGCCTGGGGAACTTGGGTTCAGGGCAGGTAGTCAGGGAGGGCTGCTCAGAGGAGGAGGACACAGAGGATCCTGGCAAACAGCCAAGATCAGGCTAAAAGCCAATTCCTGGGCCCTGCTATTCAGAGGTCTCCAATTCAGTAGGATGGAAGGGGCTTGGGCAACTGCATTTTTTAGATGTTTATTTATTTTGAGAGAGAGAGCACGAGCAGGAAGGGGGGGCAGGCAGAGGATCTAAAGCGGGCTTTGCACTGACAGCAGCGAACTGGATGTAGGGCTTGAACTCGTGAGCCATGAGGTCATGACCTGAGCCAAAATCAGACACTCAACCCACTACACCACCCAGGCCCCCCGCATCTGCATTTTTAAATATGCTTTATATACACTGTGATGAGCCCTGAGGTTTAGGAAGGACTGGCTGAGTCTGATCTTCTGGTTCAGATGTATTAACCACCTTCCATCAAGAGAACTGAGACCATCACGAGAAAACGAAATCAGGCATCCCAGCAGCACCCACCGCGAGTATTTCAACTTGTCCCCATCAGGATTTGCTCCTGCGCCATTCTGAAGGTGCAGCTGTCATCACAGGCTGTGCATGGCTTGGCGTGTCCCCCTTCCCCGGGTCTGCAGGGGCAAAGTGGCCGTGGCTCGTTTATCTCACCAGTTCCCCATCCGGGGACCTTCAGCTTGTTTCAGGGTCGGGTTCTCACATGCTGTGCTCCGAACACCTTGGGACACAAGGATCTGCCCCCCGCCCCCAACACACACACACTGAGGATTTTTCTAGACTCCATTTTCAAGTGCAGGGTCTCGCAGTCCCGGTGGGGGGGTTGGGGGGGGGGCGCATCGTGTCTGGGAGGGTTCTGCTAAGTCTGCTACATGATTCACCAAAGGATGTGTCCCAGTTCGCTGCCCCCATATGGCACCAAAGGCATCCAGGTTGCAGCCCCGCGAGCACATGGGGAGGAGGAACCGAGGCCCTGAGAGTGAAACATTCAAGGCTGAGGCTCCTTGAGAACTGACTTGACCCTGGACATGGTCCTGACTGCTCCTGTTATCATGGACGCATGTGATCCTCAGAGGGCCCTGTGCCCTGTGCACTGAGCAGTCAGCAAGCGGGTTTCGTTGTTGCTATTACCTGCGTCTGATCTTCCTAGAGATTTGTCCAACCACAGCCCTGAACAAAAATCAGGGTTCCGGAAAGCTGGGCCAAGTTTTTCAGACAGCACAGGAATGGCCTGGCAGAGAGCCCACACCCCTAAGACGGGACAAGAGGGGCCATCGGTCCACACCCTGTGGGAGGGCCGCTCCTGGAGCTCAGGCCAGCCCTCGCCCCTGTGACACCGGTGACAGGCATACATCCCAGTGTCACGGCTGGACCTTGCCTGCTGGACAGATGCCCCAGGCCATGGCCCAGGGCTGGAGCCAAACCCCTGGGAAAATGCCAGGGAACCAATGACCGAATGAAGGCATGAGTCTGCCGACACATCGGTGGGCGAGATGTGCCACAGGAGGACGGCGCCCTGGTGCCCCAAATCTCGCCTCGGTCACCAGCCACAAGACAACCCAGAATCCTCTACTCGGCTCCGAACAGAAGTGGCTGTTCCCTTTTTCTCTTTGCAGAACTTCCCACCACATCAAGCTGAAAAGGAAGTCGGCAACCGGGCAGGAGGAACGGTGACAGAGACGCAAATCATTTCACGTCAGCTGAGGAAAGAGGAACAGGCAGCCTGGGCTCGACGGGGACCTCCGTGCCCTGCTGCTGGGCGGCCCGGGGAGCCACGTGGCACCGCACCACGGCGGACGGAGGCGTCGTCCGGGGAAGTCAAACAAGTCAACTCAGCGACTGTGTCCATGGGCAAGTCCCTACTGCCGCTGGCCTCAGCGTCACTCATCTGGAAAATGGGCAAAATAGCACCTTCCTTGAGGGCTACTATGATGGTAGTAAATTTAAATAAGGGAAGATCCACAGAGCGGTTACTGGGACAGGGCCCAGCACGCAGCGTGCACCCCATAAATGTCCGTAACGATTATGAAGTTCAAGCTTTTCACCCTGGCATCTGGCTACCACATCCTGCCAGAGCCTCCTCTGGCCGGGCCGAGGCCCTGCCCCCTGGCCTCCAAGTGCCCCGCACAAACTCCTTTCCTGACCACCACTAACCATGTAAGGCAGCAGCATGTGCCAGGCACAGAGAGGAGAATTAGCCTTCTTGGGACAGAATCTCTTGTGCATTCATTCGGAGAGACTTTACGGAGGCGGTGGCCTAAGGGCTGACACCTCCATTGGGGGGGGAGAGGCCAGGAGACCACCTGGCGCAGGGAATGGACACGGGGAGCCCTGCGGGGAGGCTCCTGCAACAGCACAGGTCGGGGACGATGGCGGACTCACCGGGGGGGGGGGGGGGGGGGGGGGGGGGGGGGCAGCGGGAGACACAGGCCGATCCTGGATGCACTGTGAAGACAGAGCCCATGGGCTCTCCTGATGGATGGGACGTTTGTGGGGGGGCGGGAGAGAGGAATGAAGGCCGACCCCCTGGTATCTGGCCTGTGACACGGGCAGGAGGGAGGTCACTTATTGCTGAGACAGGAGAGACTGTGGTTTGGGGGTTGGGGGTAGCACGAGAATTCATGTGGGGACATTTTAAGTCTCCGCCTCCATGCGAGCCAGTCCGGCAAGGAAGACAGACTGGCAGGGAGTCACTGCACAATGTGGACTCAAATGCAATCGTACTGAGCACTAGGAGGCAAGACTGGGCAAGGGGACCCAGGCGAGGGCGTTCAGGGAAGGCTGCCTGGAGGAGGCACATCAGAGCTGAGGCCAAGAGGCAGAGGAGCTTGAGAAGAGCCAGGGAGGTGAGGGAAAGGGGCACCTCCGTGCATTTTCCACTTTTCTCAGGGCTTCCCTTGCCCTTCACATCCGGCAGGGACACAGCCCAGGAAATACAGGCAGTGAGGCTTCCGTGGTTGAACTGTGGGGTCAGACAGAGAGAGGTTCAAGTCCCGGACCCGCCTCTTTCTTGTGTGGCCTTCAGCTGGTGACTTAACCCCTCTACACCTCAGTCTCCTCATCTATAAAAGGGGGTGACTGTGCCAACCTTCTGGGGCGGTGTGAACCTCTTGAAACCCAGAGGGAGATGCCACCCCCACCCCAATGTGGCATGCCTCCCCTGAGCCCCAGTGAAAGCTGCTTTGTCTGGGAGGCTGGAAAAAGATGGGCAGGGAGCTGCTGGGCCCGCGGGGCAAAAACCACAGGCCTGGAACACCGGCCCCGGGCGAGCCTCCTGCCCCCCGCCGCCCTGGACATCCCTGCCGGGATTTTCCACTGGTTCAAAGTGGGAACTGTGAAAATGCACAGCCTCCCAGTGTACCACAGGGCGAGGGTGTTTTTCCACAGTGAGGCCGAATTCGGTCTTCAACAGCTGTGCGGGCCAGCAGGGGCTTCCAGAAAGAGGACAGGGGACTGGCTGGCAGGCAACCAGAAGCCAGCTTCTCCTCGGCTTTGGGGAGAAAGGGCACCTGCTGGCCCGCTTCTCTACAAACCAGTCACACACTGTCGCTCACACTGTTTCTAGTTCACAGCTCCCGGAACATACGAATTCATTCGTTCACCCACTCCACAAAGTACATGGTTAGCAACTACAAAGGCCCAGGCACTGTTCTAGGCCCTGGGGACAGACAGCGAACAGAAGACACAAAGCTCCTGACCTTACAGAGCTGTTGGGTGAGACACGGGCGATGAACAAAAATACACTGGATATAAACATAACAAAGAAAACCAAGCGGGTGACGGAGGTGTGAAGGGGAAGGCCTCGCTGATAAAGGGACGATCAGTCGATCAGTCGAGATCCAGAAGAAATGAAGGAGTGAGTCATGGAATACCAGGGGAGAACACAGCCCAAGCAAGTACAAAGGCCCTGGGGCAGGGGCCTGCTTCCGGTGTCTAGGCAGTGGGGAGACCACAGTGGCTGAAGCAAACAGGTGAGTGGAAGGACGGGGCGAGGTGACCCAGGAGGCAGAAAGGCACACAGGCTGAGGAGATGGGACTCTGTCTTTTAAATTTTTTTTTTAATGTTTTATTTATTTTTGACAGAGAGAGAGACAGACAGAGCGTGAGCGGGGGAGGCGCAGAGAGAGAGGGAGACACAGGATCAGAAGCAGGCTCCAGGCTCCGAGCCGTCAGCCCAGAGCCCGACATGGGGCTCAAACCCACAAACCGCGAGATCGTGACCTGAGCCGAAGTCGGAAGTTCAACTGACCGAGCCACCCAGGCGCCCCGATAGGACTCTGTTCTAAGCCGGGCGGGCAAGTCTCTGACAAACAAGGGAAAAATCCGAGTCCTCAGGGCTGGAGGGGGATCGCAGCCCCGTTTCCCCCCGGGCAGTGCAGAGGACTCTAAGGCCTGACACCAACCCCCACGTCCCCCATCGGACCCTCCCCTGGGCTCCCTGGGCCTCATTTGTCCCCATCTGCAAAATGGAGACGCAAGCCCTGCCCAGCCTCCTGTGGGGGTCCCACGAGGAACATGCTGAGGCTCTGAAAGGGGAGGCCAGGGCGTCCCAGAGCCCCGCCTCGGTGCCGCTCTGAACCCTCTGCCCCTGAGAACGGAGCCCCCCCGGCCCCGGTGTCGGCTGGGCCCCCGGGGACCCGGCCCCCCTCAGACAGCCTGAAACAGGCACTCTGGAAGCTAAGGTGTCTGAGGAGGTGGTGCCCGGCAACCAGAAGCCTGCCTGGCAACGGTGGGGCGGGATGGCGGCAGGGTTCCATGGCAACCGGCAGCTGGGGCCGGGGAGGGCGGGGAGGCCGGGCCCTGCTTCAGAGGGGGAGTCAGGGCAGGGGCTTCCCAGGCTCCTCTCTAAAGCAGCGGGACTCGTGGCCCCTCAGAAAGTCCAGCACCGCCTGCAGGATTGGAGGCCCAGGCCTCCCCGCCCTGCCCTGCCCTGGATCCCCGACTGGTTCACTTGGCTTCTCCGGGCACCCCGCGCCCTCTCCCGAAGGGGGGCCACGCCTGCCGTGTAGGGACACACGAGAAGCCAAAAACAAGGACAGCGAGCATTCACGGAGAACGCCGTGTGCCCCGCTCAGTGCTATGTGTTCTATGTGCCGCGATCTCACTGAATTCTCCTGGGGCAGATGTGATGATGTACTAATCCCATTTCACAGATGACAAAACTGAGGCACCGAGAAGTAAAGCCTCACACGCAGTGAGGGGCAGAGTCAGAGAGGCTGACCTCCACGCCGGGCCTCCTGACCACGCCATCGCCCCGTGTCTGCTGTAAAAAGGGCCTGGGGTTGGTCCGGTCAGCAAATATTTCTACAGTGTTAATAACAGCGGTAATGACAGCTGCCGATGTTTCCTGAGCGCGTTGTAAGGACCAGGCACTCGGCTGCGCTGGCTCGCCTAGTTCCTCGCAACCTTGTGAGGCGGCCGCTGTGAACGGCCCGTTTTACAAAGCAGCAACTGAGGCGCAGGGAGGTGAAGCGGCTTGCCCGGAAGGGAGTCTGAAAGTGCAGTTTCTGTCGCCAAAGCCCGCCACACCACACGGGCCACTTGGTAGGAGTCTGATCATCCCAATCCGGGTCTGCCTTTGGAAAAGCCGCCGGGTCCCCACTGCGACGCTCCAGCCTCAAGCCCGTGGCCCAGGGACCCCCCTCCCCCGCCCTCCCGGAGACACACCCCCCCCCATTCCCCTGGGGGTGTGTCGGCTTTCACTGGGATCCCACCCCAGGCAGCCGCGGCCAAAGCTGTTAACCCGGCCAAAGCTGTTAACCCGTGTCCCTCGGGGCTGGCCACTCAGCTGGACGTTGCCCCCACCCCCACCCCCTGGAATTATCTAGAGAGCCTGTGAGGAAATAAACGGCTTCTTAATGCCACACATCACAAACGTCTGAGGACGGACCTTGAGAGCAAAGAGCCGGGCGGGGCTGGCAGGGTCTCTGCCCCCAGAACCACAGACGATACATTCTGATGTGACGCAGGCCTCTCTGAGGCTCAGCTTCCTCATCTGCAAAATGGGCGGAACGAAGTCGTGCCCTGTAGCAGCAAAGATCTAAGGGAAGACCGTGGATAAGAATCGAGGCTGAGAAATCGTGCCAACTGCACAGCTCTGACGGGACGACGGCCCCGTCTTCGTTGTCACCATCAGAATCTTCAGTATTTCAGACCCCACAGCCAGGGACGCCCCAAGAAGCCTCCACAGGGACTGCCACGCCCAGTGCAGTGCCCACGGGAGCCACGCGGGTAGGGCGAATGAGTGCGGCCAGCCAGGTGTGGCTCAAAAGGGAGACACTGGGGACTGTGGCAGCTCCCGTCAGCTGTCAGCAGGCAGAAACGCAGCCACATCTCTGCTGCCCGAGGGAAACCGGGGATCTAGATCTGTGTGGTCACTTTTTCCACTTTCAAAACCCCGTGCTAGCCCATTCTAGAATGCACGCGGAAAGGCAAAGACACCAGGAGAGCCAACACAATTTTGGGAAGAACAATGTCGGAGGAGTCACACTGCCTAATTTTGAGAATTACTCTAAAGTTACGGTAATCAAGACACAATGTTGCTGGAGAAGACTGTCAGATGCTAGATCAAAGGAATGGAGGGAGGAGCCCAGAAACAGACTCGTACAAATATGGCCATTTGATTTCTGACAAAGACACAAAGGCAATTCAACGGAGAAAGGACAGTCTTCTCGACAGATGGTGCCAGAACCACTGACGTCAGATGCAAGTTAATGACCCTCAACCTAAACTACACACTTTCTACAAAAGTCAGCTCGAAATGGATCATAGATCTGAACGTAAGACTAGAAAACTCTTAGGGGGAAAAAAAAAAAAAAAAAACAGAGGAGAAAATCTTTGTGACCTGATGTTCAACAAAAAAAGTTCTCAGGACATTGAAAGGAAGCTCCATGAGAGAAAATATGTGATGAATTAAAATTTTAAACGGCCGCTCTGCAGAAGACACTGTTAAGAGAATGAAGAGAGGACCTACAGACTGGGAGAAATATTTGTGAAAGACGTTACCTGATGGGAGAGCTGCATGTAACTCTAAATTCAACAGGAAGATGGGGCGCCTAGGGGCTCAGTCAGGTAAGCCTCCGACTTCGGCTCAGGTCATGATCTCATGGTCCACGAGTCCGAGCCCTGCGTCAGGCTCTGTGCTGACGGCTCAGAGCCTGGAGCCTGTTTCGGATTCTGTGTCTCCCTCTCTCTCTATCCCTTCCCTGCTTGCACTCTGTCTCTCTCCCGAAAATAAATAAAAATATTTAAAAAAAGTTTTTTCTTAAATAATAAATTCAATAGAAAGAAAACAATTAAAAAGTGGGTACAAGGCCTGAATATACACTTCACCAAAAAGGATATATGGATAGAAAATATGCACGTTGAAAGATATCCCACATCATCAGACATTCAGGAACGTAAACCACAATGACATCACTGTGCTTCGATGGGAATGGCTTTAAAAAAAGCCCGATGATATCAAGTGCCCACAAGGATGCGAACCACAGGGTCTCTCGTATGTTGCCGCTGGGAACACAAACGGGTACGGCCACTTTGGAAAACAGTCTGGCAACTTCTGGTGAAGTTACCTATCTACTTCCGGGCATTGACTCTAGAGGAACGAACGTGTCTATTCACACGAAAACCTGTACACGACTGTTTACAGCCACCCTATTCATAATTGCCCAAAAGTGGAAACAACTGGTCTGTCCTTCACTGGTCTGTCCTTCAACAGGCGAGTGGATGAAAACAACCAGACTATCCACGCGATGGAACACCGAAGGAACAAACCATAGATCATGCACTGACACAGGTGGATCTCAAAGGCCTCAGGCTGAATGGGCTGCATGCCGTATGATTCCACGGACGTGGTGCATTTGTGTTCTGGAAAAGGCAACACTACAGAGGCAGAATCCACATGAGTGGCTGTCAGGGGTTACGCCTATGGTGTGACCCCTCAGTGGCACGCTAGAGAGCTTTTTGGGGGGTCTAGATCTGGACCACAGTGTAGGAACGTGACTCCATACGTGTGTTAAAACTCATAAAACTCTACACCCCCCCCCAAAAAAAAGTCAGTTTTATTATACATGAATTTTAAAAATTAAATGTTTAAAAGATCTCACACTGGGTACCAATATGAACTCAGGGTTTGTTTGGGTTTTGTCTGTTTGTTTTAATATTTATTTATTTATTTTTGCGAAGTGGGGAGAGCAGGCAGAGGGAGACAGAGAATCCCAAGCAGACTCTGCACTGTCCATGCAGAGCCCGATGCGGGGCTCAGACTCACAAACCTGAGATCATGACCTGAGCCGAAATCAAGAGTCGGATGCTCAACCAACCCAGCTACCCAGGCACAGGATTTTTAAAGACATATTCAGAAAGAATGCTACAGAATATAGATGTGTGTGCATGCATGAATTAATATGTAGCCACATGTCCCCTAGCGCTTTCCCAGAGAGCCCAGGAGCAGTGACACACAGTAGCAACAAACAGACTGAGGCTTCTAAATACCACCCTCCCAAACCAAAAGAACCAGAGTTGCGTGGAAAACTGGACACGTAAAATACAAGATGAGCTGAAATGCTATGTGCTGTGAGCAAGTAGAAAAGTCCCCCAAAGAAAAAGAAGTATTTTTTTTAGAAGGACAGAGGCATATCAAAAGGGCACAGGGTCCAAGTGGAAAGAGTTCCCCATGGCCACAGTTGGAACCACTTGAACAAAATAAATAATGACAGGACTGGGGCGCCTAGGTGGCTCAGTCGGTTGGCCGTCCAACTTCGGCTCAGGTCACGATCTCACGGTCTGTGGGTTCGAGTCCCGCGTCGGGCTCTGTGCTGACAGCTCGGAGCCTGGATGGAGCCTGCTTCGGATCATGTGTCTCCTTCTCTCTCTGCCCCAACCCACTCGCATTCTGTCTCTCTCTCTCTCTCTCAAAAATAAATGAACATTAAAAAAAATTTTTTTTTTAAATAATAATGACAGCACTGATTTGAGTCCATCCTGATATAAATGACTGAATGAATAAATAAGTAAATAGGGGCGAATTCTCCCTTACAGGAAAGTTCCAATTAATAAAAATAGAAGGAGTGAAGAAATAGAAATTCGCCATTAGAACACCATAGTAAGAACTGCCATAGGCAAGATTTAAAATAAGTGGGTGAAAATTTAAGCCAAAGCAAGATATTTCCAGTCTCCAAGAATCTCCCCGCCCCCCAAATATCTGGTAATTATAAAGGGAAAAAAGCGTAACCTTCCCATGGAGAATCCTGGCTTTGCCATCTTAGCTGTGTGGTCAAGATGAACATCACCATTATCGACACCAAGGGTCCCTGATACAATGCGCTGAGAAGGACACATCACCCCTGACCTATCCCTCCCAATAATGCAGAACCTCAAACCCAAATGAGGGACAACCTATAAAATACTTAACCAGTTCTCTTCAAAAGTGTCAAGGTTGTGAGAGGCAAGGAAAGACTGAGGAATCACCAAACACTGGAACAGACTAAGGAGATACGACATCTACAGGCATATCCTGGATGGCAACCCGGGAAGAAGAGAGATGTGAGTGGAAAACTCCATGCAACCCAAGGAAATTCTGTAGTATAGTGAACAGCATTGTGTCAAGACGAGTTTCTTCATTTTGATCGTTGTACTACATTTCTAGAAAATGCTAACTTAACGGGAAGTTGGATGAAGGATGTACCGGAACTCTGTACTATTTTTGCAAGTTTTCTGTAAGTCTAAAATTATCTCAAAGTCAGAAACCCTGTGCTGGCCAAGCTAACTCATCTACTGGTCAAACAACACACATCTGCACAACAAATGTGGCCCACGAGCCACAGGTCCACACTCGTGGCTATTATGGACTTAATGTTTGTATCTGACCCCCAAGTTCCTATGCTCAAGTCCTAGCCCCCAACATGACAGCATCTAAAGGTGGGGCATTTGAGAGGTAATTAGGTTTAGACGAGGTCACGAGGGTGGCGTTCCCAACACAGGATTAGCGTCCTTATAAAAAGAGGAACAGACACCGATGCTCTCTCTTGGCCGTGTGAGGACACAGCCTGAAAGCAGCTGTCTACACACCAGGAAGAAAGTCCTCACCAAGAACTGAGTCTGCCCACACCTTGATCTTGGACTTCCCAGACTCCAGACTGTAAGCAAACAAATGTCTCGGTTAAGCCAGCCAGCCTATGAGGTTTTGTTACAGCGCCCCGAGCAGACGAATACACTGCTCTACAGCTGACACCCCCATTCTTCCAGGGAGGCCCAAGGGAAAAAAACTCTCTGAACTTGGGCGTAGAAGACTCCCCAGGTCAGACACCCCCAGCGACACCCTCCTGATCAGCTCTACGGCCACACGTAGGCTAGAGTCTGCGGCAAAAAAAAAGAGCACAGGGCTATAAATAGAGCTGGGTTCAAACCCAGGCCCTGCTACTAATTCATTGTGGGAGGACAGGTGACGGAGTCCACCTCTTCTTCTGAAATGGGGCAAGAGTCAACCTTCGGGGGTTATCATGAAGCTCTGACCGGTGATGAGCGAGCCTTGCTACAAAGTTGCTAGAAAGCTACATGAGCTAACCTTAGGTGTTACTATTTTCTCACTGCAGCAACGCCCGGGGGCTGGAGGGCAGAGACATTACATCTACAATGTACCAACGGGAAAGGAAATTCAAGCTGAACATGGCTGCACCCGGCTCTGTCTATAGCACTATGAGCCCCAGGACTCTGTGAGGCAAGCAGGCAGGGGAGGAAAATGACCCTCTGCTTACGGATAAAAGGCTCCCCTGCTAGGAACATCTGCATACACAGGACATCATCCTACACAGGCACAGAAACACCGCTACAAGAACATTGACTGCAGAACCGTTTGCTGGTTTTTTTTTAATTTTTTTAATGTTTTTATTTATTTTTGAGACAGAGAGAGAGAGACAGAGACAGAGCATGAGCATGAGCAGGGGAGGGGCAGAGAGAGACAGAGAGACAGGGAGACACAGAATCCAAAGCAGGCTCCAGGCTCTGAGCCATCAGCACAGAGCCCGACGCGGGGCTCTCGAACTCGTGAATTGCGAGATCATGACCTGAGCCAAAGTTGGTCATTTAATGGAATGAGCCACCCAGGCGCCCCTCTGCAGGACTGTTTAGACAATTCTAAACAAATCAGGATCCATTTAAGGTATGAAAAACAATGCAGCTATGCAAAAGAACCTCCAGAACTTCCGCTCCTCCAGCACCCATGCACCAGGAGACTTTTCAACAAGGTTCATAGCAACATTGCTCAAAAGAGTTGTGTGATCAGCAGCCTCTGCGATGAGCCCCAGTGAACCCCACCTCCTGGTATTCACAACCTCTGGTACACGTATAGGTCCTGCCACGCTCCATCAGGGTTGTGACCAAGAGACTACAGCTGAGGAAATCAGACGGTATGGCACATCCAAGACTAGGTCAGAACAGCTATTGTGGCTTTTACCTATGGCTCTTGGGACCACACCTGGGGAAAGCCACCTGTCATGTCTACCTATGGAGAGAACCACATGGCGAGGAGCTGAGGCTTCCAGCCAACGGCCAGGTGCGGGCGCCATCTTGAAGCAGGTCCTCTGGCCCCAGTCAAACCTTCAGATCAGACTGCAGACCTGGCCAGCAGCTTCTCTGCAACCTCATGAGAGACCCTGAGCCAGGAGAACTTCCCAGCTATGCTGCTCCCAAGTACCTGACCCACACAAACCACGTGAGACATGAATGTTTATTACCTGAAGCCTTTAACTTTTTAGGGCAACAGATATGGCTAACTTGACTCTGTGCCTCTCATGAGGTTACAGACCAACTGCCCTGGGACTCCAGGTATCTGGGGCCCAGAGGATCCACTGACACAGTGTTGGGCTGGAGGCTTCTGTTACCTCCTTACCATGGGGGCCTCTCCACGCAGCTGTCTCTCAACATGGCAGCTAACTGGCCCTACAGAAAGAGAACGCCCACCACAATCCTTTTATGACTGAGAGTCTAAGTCACTGTCCCCTCCCCCTTATTCCATTCATCAGAAGTGAGGCATTAAGTCCAGCCCACACTCACGGGGAGAGAAAGTATAGGGTGTGAATAATAGGAGATGGGGATTTGGGGGCCATCTTGAAGGCTGCTTATCACACAGACCAAATCCCCAAAGGACAATGAGTTTGTTTTAACAACAGCAGCAACAACAACAACAATACTGGCTAATATTCATTGGCTACTCACCACGTTCTCACAAGCATGAACACATTTGATCCCTAAAACAACCGTGGGTGTGACAACTAGACTCCCAGACTCCACCACTTCTTGCAGACTTGCTCTGTAACCTCAGCTGGCTTTTCTAGCCTTTAGGGAAAGCTAAGACCCAGCGATAAGTCAAGGCCAAGCTCTTAGACCTCTTGGGCTCCGACCTCAAAGATGAGAAGGAAAACAGACAGGGGACAATCTCAGGGAAAACATTCCAGCAGAGGGAACAGCAGGTGCAAAGGCCCTGAGACGGGAGTGAGTGCTGTTTTTTGGAGGGCTAAAGAAGGCCCACAGGCTGGGGAGGAGCCAGGAAGGAGAGGTGGTGAGGAAAGGCAGGCAGTGGACACACAGGCTACATTGAGGAGTTCAATTTCCTAAACGGCATAAGGAGTCAAGATACTTGGCTTGCAGGGAGTAAGAGGCAGAGAGGCTCAGATTCAACCCGGGAGAAATACACCTCCTGAGCTCTGGACACCTGGGAAACCTCCAAGGGCAAGAGGGACCTGGTCCTAAGGCTTCCAAGGGCACCAGAGGAAGACAAGGCTGGGAACCCATGGTCTGTATTGACAGAACGCCCCACCTCCCCACAAGCAGGTCTTTTGGAACGACCCTGCATCCTTTGCATACCCCAGCCACACGTCCACGAAGTCTGTCCCCAACTTCCCACATTCCTGATGCCAGAAACCCAACCACTCGCCAGGAGGCCCCAGCTCCCAGGATCCTTCTAATTTGAGGTTAGCTTCAAAAGGGGAAAGACGTCCGGCTCAGTCTCCCACGAAGACCGAGCAGCCTATGGGTGGTCTGCCTGCAGGGCTGGGGCTGGGGCTGGGGCTGGGGCTGCTCACTGCTCTGCTCCAGAACCCTGCAACTGCCACAGGCCAGTGAGCTTCCAAGGCACTCAGTTTCCCCATCTGTGAAATGGGAATGACCACATCCACACCGGACTTCTCAAAGGGAAATCCTGAAGATTAGAATGTGTCCCAAGGGGCGCCTGGGTGGTTCGCTCGGCTGAACGTCCAACTCTTGATTCTGGCTCAAGTCATGATCCCACGGTTCGCGAGATCGAGCGCCGTGTCGGGCTCCGCACTGACAGCACAGAGACTGCTTGGGATTCTCTCTCTCCCTGTCTCTCTCTCAAAATAAATAAACTTAAAAAAAAAAAAAGGAAAAGGGACACCTGGGTGGCTCAGTCAGTTAAGCGTCCGACTTTGACTCAGGTCATGATCTCACGGTTCGTGGGTTTGAGCCCTGCGTCGGGCTCTCTGCTGTCAGCACGGAGCCTGCTTCAGAGCCTCTGTCCCCGTCTCTCTCTACCCCTCCCCCACCCACATGCTCTCTCCCTCTCAAAAATAATAGACATTAAAAAAAAGGGAAAAAAAATTTTTAACGTGCCCCAAAAAGTTCAAGATGCACATATGAGGCTAGTCTAGTAATAAAAATGATGACAGTAATAACAACCTAACATGTACTGAGGAGTTATTACGTGCTATATAATAACATATGTTAATATATTAATAAAAATATAATAATAAATAAATAATAAATATGTTACCTATAATAATAAATATATATAATATATGGACAGAAATGCCTGCATACAGTCCTGTCCACAATGCCATGATGAGCCCCTTTTTATACATGAGGACACTGAAGCCCGGAGAAGTTGAAGTAACTGAGCCAAGATCATGGGGCCAACAGGTAACAGACACAGCTGGAGCAGAGGCTGTGAGTTTTACATGGACAAACACACCTACAGGCAAGGGAGCTGAAAACAGGCTCCCATGTCTTCGCAAAAACAACTTTATCCTCATACTCTTTTTAAATTTTTTTAAATGTTTATTTACTTTTGAGAGAGACAGAACACAAGTGTGGAAGGGGCAGAGAGAGGAGGAGACACAGAATCTGAAACAGGTTCCAGGCTCCGAGCTGTCAGCGCAGAGCCCGACTCGGGGCTCAAACTCACGAACCGTGAGATCATGACCTGAGCCGAAGTTGGACGCTTAACCGACTGAGCCACCCAGGAGTCCCCTAACATTTTTTTTTTAATTTTTTTTAATGTTTTATTTATTTTTGAGACAGAGACAGAGCATGAGCAGGCGAGGGGCAGAGAGAGGGGGAGGCACAGAATCCGAAGCAGGTTCCAGGCTCTGAGCTGTCAGCACAGAGCCCCCCATGCGGGGCTCGAACTCATTGACCAGGAGATCATGACCTGAACCAAAGAGTGACACCCAACGAACTGAGCCACCCAGGCGCCCCTGTCTTCATACTCTTTATCATCACCCTGCAAAGGGCAACCTTACATGAATGACATCATATCATGCAATCATTTCTTTTTATCAAAAAACTTACACATCCCCCAATGGAAAAAAATAATCAACACTGATTCCCTCTTTGTTGATTCTAAGAATTCATGCTGAGTTGCTCCAGAATCCTAAATACTATACCCCAATTAATGAAAATGAGATTCAGCTTACTTTCAGGCCTGATTTTCTTTTCGAAGGTGAAGCCCCCATCCAGCCAACACCCACAATATTGCTATGTTAGGACCCATTTTCAATGGATTCTCAGCTGCACACCTTTCTCCGACGCCAGTCATTCTGTGATAGCCAGGTTGTCCGCGATCTACAGGTTGCCAGGCCCACCTTCCAGAAAGGCATCCCTGCCTTCACCGGGAAAAACCTCTTCATGGCAGACAAGAAGCTGATTTGCCCACAGGAACCACAAACCCACCAGAAGAGAAAGCCAAGGGGACTGCTGGCCACGAAGCCTTGAGCAGGGAGTGTGCCCAGTGCCTCCCCCGAGCCCACTGACCCCACAGTGGCCACTTCCCACCCCACCAGCCAAGCAGGAAGCAGCTATCGGCTCCCCTGCCTACGCAGTGGACCCACCCTTGTGGTTCAATGGGTACATTTTATATTATGTGATCAGCACCTCAAGACAGTTTATATTTGTAAGAAGTGCTGATCTGCCTGTGGGGACCCCCTGCCTGGGGGCCCCTCTAACAGGCCAGCTGGGGCATGGCCAACAGCAGGGAGCCCAGCCCCCACCAGTCATACACAGGTAACGGCCAACACCAGGTCAGAGAGCACCATTAGGGCTCACTCATAAAAAAATGCACAGGACACTAAGAGCCACCAGTGTCCTGCTGGGGTCCACTCTGCCCCAAGGAACTGGCTCCAGGGCTCCTCCCTCAGTGGTGCTCAGCCTTGGCTTCAGCCACAATACCAGCCCAGTGCTCCCCAAACCCCTTCCGGGGCGCCTGGCTCCGGGGCGGCACTGTTGTCCCAACAGGTTCCAAGCTCAGGAATCAAACACGGGGCTCCTCCTCTCACCCCACGGGCGTGACCCTGAGCCCCTCAGCAGCCACAGGGACACATCTCAACCGGCCGCCCTCTTGGTTTTTATAGCCAACCATCAAAATTTTACCTCCCCTGATGATCAGGCCCCAGCCAGCGGCCCCTCTTCTATCCTTCCTTTAAGGTACACTTCCAGGTTTTGGATTCGGAACCTCCCACGCCCCAGCAAGAGAAAAAGAACTGAGCGCATCCCCCAAAATCCATTTCACAAACATTTAGGAGCCCCCTTCCATGGGCCAGGCAATGGAGACGCAGGGCACAGGAGAAACCTGGCATTTACGTCTAGTGAAGGAAGGCAGATTATCAAAAGCAGACAAGTACAACTGACCAGCAAGAGGGGAAAGCTGTTACAGGAAGAATCAAGCTGGGCAGGCATGGCGTTTTTTCAGACAGGGCGGCCACGGAAGGCTCCCGGGAGGAAGGATAGTTGAGGGGAAAGAGGCCTAACATGGGGCGGGGGGGGGGGGGGGGGGGTTGGGGGGCAGGAGGGGGCCTGGGGGGTCTGAGGACCTGCAGGGGGGCCTCCAGACAGATGAAGGGGGCAGGTGGGAGGCAGCAGACCCGGAAATGTCGGTTTGTACAGAGCTCCCTGGGAAGGGGACCTCGTGCCACGCTGGAGGTGGGAGGGCAAATGGTAAGACACCCCCCCACACACACACAGGACCCCTTTGCCAGACAAATGAGGAACAACTACCAAAACCTACGATCCACGTGTCCTCAGAGGAAGCAAACCAGTGCCCTTCTGGATTCGACCCTGCGGAGTCACCAGCACCCGTGGCCCAAGACACTACATGCAAAGCCAGCAGAGAGGGAAGCGGTGGAGAGTGGGGATTCTCCGGAAGAGTGCCCAGGAGGGAGGAGAGAGTGGTGGAGGGAAGAGAAGGGAAGGGAGTGGGGAGGCAGTGAAGGGAAGAGGGGCGGGAACAGGTCCCTGGAACAGGTGGGAGCATCTCTGCAGTGACCCATGACCCGCCCAGTCCCCACCCCCCACCCTACACTCCGAGAACCTCTAGAAGCCCCACGGAGAACCACATGCTTCTTACCCTCTGGGGACCCACTCCCTGGGCCTCACTGGTGGCTGTCAAGTCCAGCAAAGCTGAGCGGCCGGCCATGTGGGATGCCCTCCTTCCCCACCATGGTCATGGGTGATGGGTGCCCATCATCCCCTTAGCCCTGGGCCCTCGCTGAGGAAGGACAGAGAGAATTCTTTTAACCCTGGAAATACCAACACCTGTGTCTGCTTGCCCGGACCACAGGCCCACACGACATCTCCGAATGTATCAATCTTATAATCAGGTAAATGTCGGTCCCAACTCTCCAATGAGTTCTGTTAAAAGTCATCATAAAGGTCCTTTATATATTAAAAAAAAAAAAAAAGGACTGATTCCAAAACACGACACAGACACACACAACAAGTGCCTGAAGGAACAGGCTGCTGGCCAACCAGGGTCCATGAGAGAATGTTTCAAAGGCCTGAGCCACACTTTTCTAGCTCATTTCCTCTTTCTGCTGCTCATGACATTATAGATTCACATCAAGAACAAAAACAAACAAACAAAAACCTCTTGCAAAAAAAGAAAAACCTACTTTTGCAAGGAATTTTATAAGCAGATCTGGAGGGAAGGGGAAGAACGAAGGAAACTCCTGAAGGAGCTGATTGCAAAACGTGCTTAAAAGAAAGAAAAAAAAAAAACTTTTAACATAGAAACACCCAACGATACATATTTCTTTTTAGTCTAATTTTGAAAAATGATCAAAACACATTGTTTTTTTTCCCCCAAACATCCCAAATGACAAGTGGCCACCAGATGCTGGGGTCTGGAAATACGACTGTGGTTTTCTTTTATTTCCTTTGTTTTTAAGAAACCTAAAAATTAGGGAAGTCACAAGTACCCAGGGAAAGAAAAACCAGGAAAACTGCCAATGTGGTGACTTAACGTGTGGACTGCCAGAGGCTTTGTGATGAACGCCCCCAGAAACCGAACGTGTACCCAGAGGGGGACCGCAAGAGACGCGCCCAAACCCAAAAGGAACCTGTAATTCTCCTGAGGTGCTTCAAACCCGTGGGGAGTGTTCTGTAAGCCTCGGACACTTTCCTGGTGAGAGAGCATCCACCATGGAACCCCGTTCTCTACCCCCTAAGGAACAGGCAGGCAGTGTTCTAGTTCTAGAGCCTTTTGCAGGACGGAGGGCAGATGTCCGGGGATATGATGTAACCTGGGTGAAGTGAATTCATCCAAGAATGAGTCATGGAAACAGCCCTCAAATGTCCTTCAGAAATTTCAACTGCAGGATACAGGACTGAGACCCGAAGGCCCACCACCCTCGACCTCAAAGAGAAGCCTCCCCTCTCTGAAATAAGCTTTGCCCCCTGCTACAGAGGCAGGCGTCCTATCTTCTGCGGCCAACTTCTGTTTCCCCTTTTTGTAGTAAAGCACCCCAGTGCCGCTTGAGGGGTGTTTCCCATCTTCCACCTCAGCCACACGGGGCAGGGGAACGCAGCCAATGGAAAGGGTGATGGAGCTGAGAGATGGACACAGAACCCCCAGATCAAACAGTATCTGCAGGTGATGTTTTAGCTTCATGAGTAAGTACATGACATTAAGTCAGTTTGGTTTGGGTTTTGAGTCACTGACATAAAGAGCCCACCACCCAAGGAATAAACGAAACTCTGACTTCAGCGAGGAGCTGCGACGTCCAGCTATACCCATCCCTTCCAAACCACCACCAGTTTAGAATGGAACACGTCCTTTAGGTGTCATGGGTGAGAGCGAATTACAGGCATCCAGCTTCACCCAACCTCGCAGTGCAACCTGGCATCTGCCTCCTCAATGTCTCCACTCACCTCTGTCGCCAGGACGACAAAGGGAGCCTCACGCCCCGGCCCTGGTCCTCACCAGACTCTGTTCAAACCACCGTCTCTGGAAAGCCGTCCTTACTCAGCCTATCGGAGAAGAGCAACCTATCCCACCCCTGCCCTACTTCCTGCCACCCCTGCCGTATTTTTCTTCCTGATGTTCATCACCAACTGGTACACCGTGTATTTACTTGTTTACTTGTTCACTGTCTGTCCCCCCGCCCCAACCTGTCACGTCCCCTGCCTCTTTCACACAGGATCTGTCGCAGTAAGAAAACTCCTGTCTAGAGAGAAAAAAGAGCCACATCGATCGCTAGTCTGCAGAGCAGTGGGGGAGCTGGCCCCCACGCAGGCCCGTCTGTGTACAGCTCAAAGCAGGGCGGGGATCCCAGGGCCGCTGTGAGGACCCCCAGAGCTTCGTGGGGCCCCTCTCACTGACTCTGCCTGCAAGAACTCTTCTCCCTCCTGAAGACTCCCCGCTCAGGTGCTCAAGCCAAAGCCCCTAGTCATCCTCAGCCGCAGGGCGGGAGGGCTCCCCTCAGGGTCCGGCAAGTTCCTTGCCCCAGGCCCCCCCAACTCCTGTCTCCCCCTCCCCCCTCCCCTGCCCCACCCCCCGCACCCCAGAGCCAACCATCAGCAACTCCCATCGGCCCCACCTTCTAAATACCTCTCTTCCCTGCCTCCTCCCTGCTCAGGGCCACCATCACCCCCACCTGGACTGCCGCAGTGCCTCCTCGCTGGTCTGCCTCCTGCCCCTCCTGCCCCAATTTACCCAGCAGCAGAGGGATCTTTTGAAAATAAAACCCACTCATGTTCCTCCCCTGTCCCCAACCCACCAATGGCTGGCTGCCCACGTACCTAAGAAAAAATCCCAGCTCCTCACCTCACCAGGAAAGATCTGGCCCCAGCTGTCCCCTCACTTGCTCACTGCTCCTCACGCCTACCGCATACCCCAGGCCCTTTGCACTTGTTATTCCTTTGGCCCAGAGAACTCTAAATGCTGTTCCTTCCCACGGCTCAGTGACAACGCCACCTCCTTGGCCAGACGTTCCCTGCCCGTGCTGGCTAACACAGCTCACTGAACCCCGCCCCTATCGCTGCCCACTCCACCCCTGCTTTCCAGCCTTCACAGCCCCAACCACCGTCTGAGTGATCCATGATCAATGGGACGTCCCCCAGTTCCTATCTATCTCCAAACCCAAGCACCCTTGAACGCGAGCCCTACGAGGTCAGGACCAACTCTCCCATTTGCCCCGTCTGTCCAGCACCCACCCAGACCAGGACCTCAAAACATCCTTGACGAATCAAAAAACAAAACCCTATGCTGGGTTCCTGCTCAAATGTCACCTCTCCCTGACTCTCTGGCCGGAGGTGATCTCTGGTGACCCCCCAGACTTCTTTAACACAGGGCTCCCCACAGAGCACTAGGAGCAGCTTTCCCCGCTGCAGGCCAGCTGACAGGCCTCTGTCTGACCTTCCCCATTACGGTCAAAGCTACTGGTGGGAAACCCAGGTCTAAGACACCCCAGCCACCCCAGGCCACAACAGGCTTCCCTCGGCCTTCCCCGCAATGCTGGGTGGAGGTAACATAGGGGCAGCACTCGTGAATATTTCTTTTGTTTCCCATTTTTGTTTAAATTCTAGTTAGTTAACACACAGTGTGATATTCCTTTCAGGGGTAGAATTCCTCGATTCATCACCTACATACAACACCCAGTGCTCACCCCGGCCAGAGCCCTCCCTAAGGCCCGTCACCCATCCAGCCCATCCCTCCACCCTCCTCCCCTCCAGCAAACCTCAGTTTGTTCTCTACGGTTAAGAGTCTCCTATGGTCTGCTTCCCTCTCTCTTTATTTTTCCTTCCCATATGCTCATCTGTTTTGTTTCTTAAATTCCACACACGAGTGAAATCATATGGTGTTTTAGCATCATACGCTCTGGCTCCTTCCACGTCATTGCAAAAGGCAAGATCTCATTCTTTTTGACGGCTGAGTAATATTCCACAGCGTGTATGTAGCACCTCTTGTTTGTCTATTCATCGCCGACGGACGTTTGGGCTCTTTCCATAGTTTCGCTATTGCTGATGATGTTGCTATAAACATCGGGGTGCCTGTGCCCCTTCGAATCTGTCCTTTTGTATCCTTTGGGAAAATACCTAGCAGTGCGGTTGCTGGATCATAGGGTGGCTCTGTTTTTAGTTTTTTGAGGAACCTCCCTACCGTTCTCCAGAGTGGCTGCACCAGTTTGCGTTCCCACCAGCAGAGCAAACGGGTTCCCCTTTCTCCACATCCTCGCCGCTCGTGAACATTTCTTATTTTGATATTAATAACTCTGGCCATCGTATCAAATCCATGACTCACGAACATTATTGCTTAAGATAAGACTAAGGTTTTCAAAAGGGGCGGAGGGTCAGATGAAGTAAAAATGTCAGAGAAATAACGTTGCCACTTATATACGAATACAACAGAAATCAGGAGACCAGTACTGGGTGACTAGCTTTCAGCAAACACTGGCTGGCTGGCTGGCTGGCTAGATGGATGGATGGACAAGAGAGAAGTAGAAAGGAATGAGGTGAGGGGGAGGAAAGAAGGAGAAAACTGGGCCTAGCACATAGTAGGTGCTCAGGAAACTCCATGACTTGACCCATTCGGGGGGAAGCGGTACAGCGCTGTGGTGAAGAGGCTGGGCCCTGGAACCACACTGCTGATTCACATCCTGCTTCGGCCTTTCCTCACTGTGGGACCCGGGGCACGTGACGTGACCTCCCTGGGCCTCACTTTCCCCATCTGTAAAACTAGATAATAAGAATACCATGGGGCGCCTGGGTGGCGCAGTCGGTTAAGCGTCCGACTTCAGCCAGGTCACGATCTCGCGGTCTGTGAGTTCGAGCCCCGCGTCAGGCCCTGGGCTGATGGCTCGGAGCCTGGAGCCTGTTTCCGATTCTGTGTCTCCCTCTCTCTCTGCCCCTCCCCCGTTCATGCTCTGTCTCTCTCTGTCCCAAAAATAAATAAAAAACGTTGGAAAAAAAAAAAAAAAAAAAAAGAATACCTCCATCAGGGCTGTTGGAAGGATCAAGTGGGTCCCCGTGTGTAGAATGCTTAGGACACAGTTCGATGTATCCTAAGTGCCTGATACATGTCAGCTATAGGATGATGGATAGTTATGGACTCCGTCCTAGGAACAGGACAGGAAAAGGATCCAAGATCTACCCAGCCCTCTCTTTTGTAAGCAGCCCCAAAGCTCTACCGGCCCCTCCAGAAGGTCTTCCAGGAACACAAGAGAAAAGAGGGGAGAAGGTGCTACTCCCCACAGGCTCAAAGGAGAAAGGAGGCCAGTGGGCTGCAGGGTAATCTGAGAAGTTGAACGGGGGGGGGGCGGGGGCGGGGAGAACATGAGTGGGGAGAAAAAAAAAAAAATTCAGTGGCCTAGCCTGCCTCTCCAGATAGCTACATTCCGTTGGGCTAATTCTGCACGCTTCGGCTTTTCTCAGCCTCCAAGGAGCGTTTGCCTAAATTAGTGCCTGCAATATGCCGGGTGGAGAAAGGGAAGGTGAGGACAAACAGAGAAAAGCTTGGGCCCACTGGGCCTTCCGCCCCAACCGGTGCCCAACACCAGAAGGGTGAGCGTCTCCCCCCAGCCGTGGCCAGCAGTCGTGACGGTGTCCCCGACATTCTCCCTGCCACATCCCAACCCCCCCCCCCAGCAGCTCTGCCCTTCCCTGCACCCAGCACCTGTGCCCGCCTGCCCGCCTCCGCCAGCTCCCACCCTCCCCACTCAACTGGGACACTGCTGGCTGCCCTGGTGACTGCGTTCGCTGCCTGAAAACCCAGCGCAAATTTATTCCTGGGGATTTTCCAGAGAGAGAGAGAGAGAGCACACACGCACACATAACGTAGACACTCTATTAATGCAGGGCGATACATATGCAGAAAATAGCACCCCAGCTAGCTGGCTCAGGACCGTGCAGATTCGTGCAAGCACATACATTAACACCGCTCCCTGCGGTAAACACACAGATACGCACCCAGAAATAGTCACCTTGGCGCTGTTTCTGCCAGATGGCACAGCCTCAGCAGTTGCTGCGTGTGCACGTCTGTGCGTTTGTTTGTATGTATTAATAGTGACAGGTGACGTTACTGAGTTCTCACCGCACCAGGCACCGTCCCACATGCTACATCAACCCCCTGACGGAGGCGGCACTGTTACCCCTGGATGGCAGATGAGGAAACTGAGGCACAGAGGTCAAGTCGCTTGCCCCAAGGTCACACTGCCGCTGAGTGGCAAAGCTGGGATTCGAACCCGGGCAGTCCGGCTTCTGAGACAGTAGCCTCTGTCGCCATTTTATACCTGCTGCGATCGACGGCTAGCTAAGCAGGATGCGAGGCTTCACATGCACGCTGATCGCAATTTATGTATTAACCCCTGAAATAATGTATCCGTCCCACTCTGCAGGTGCACAGGGAGGTTAAATACCTCCCCCAAGATCACAGCTCAGAAGTGGCAGGGCTGGAATAACTAGACCCCAGGCTCTGATGTACCAGGTAAGAAGGCAGTTAACTCCCAAAGGCAAAGGCAACAGCTATCCTTTGAGCATCCAGTATGGGCAGGCTGTGGCTTTAAGACCTTGGGGTTGAAAAGGAGGTATCCCAAAGTGACCAGGTGCCCCTAGGGCCTTCAACAAACCCACTGTGCCAGTCGGGGTCCAGATTTAAACAGGACTGGCACAGACAAAAAGCAGAAACCCCCAGTGAAGGCGGGCACCCGAGGTCCAGGGATACATGCAGTTGAGGTCAGGGCCCAGATGTGTCCCCTCCCCCACCGACATCGTCCTAGGGGCAGAGTGTACAAACTGGCCCACAGACGTGTTTTATTTGGCCAACGCAGTGTTTGTTAAAAACGTGATGGAGTTGCCAACTTTTAAAAATCGAATGATTTCATACCAAAAACTCTACATTTCCGGCTGTTGGGAAACATCCTTAAAAAGTCAGGAGATCTGGCAACACTGGGCTTGTGTTCCCACATGAGGACTGCTGCCCGGGCCTGAGAACCCCAAGCCTCCTTTACACTGGACTTGGGACACAGGATACGGACACGTGCTCTCTCCCATCCTTCAGAAGGCAGGGGTCAGTGGCCCGGGTTCTGGAGCCAGACCACGAGGGCCGGCTCGTACCTGGGCTCTGATCTCCTTGCTGTGTGATCTCGGGCAAATTAATGCTTCTGTGCCTCAGTTTCCTCCTCTGTAGAAGAGCAGCCACTCCACGAGACTGGTGCCTCGTACCCGGTAAGCACTCAATAATGATTCCATGGCCTTGCTGTCTGCCCCCCCAATACCAAGCCCAAGGGCTCAAAGCATTGTTTTGTAACAATAAAGAGCTAGCACGTATCTAGCACCTGCCACTGCCTGGCACTGTCCTACGAGTTGCCCTCTCATGGATTTATCCGATCTTCCCAAGAAGCATGGAAAACCACTCCTAGGCATATGCTCCAGAGAAATGAAAACCTATGTCCATACAAAAACCTGTGCACCAGTGTTCATAACAGCGTTGTTCGTAATGGCCAAGCAGTGGGAAACAAGCCAGTGTCTGTCGACTGATGAATGGACAAAACAGATGTGATGCGATGATAGTAGAATATTATTCGGCCCCAAAGAGGAATGAAATTCCGACACCTGTTGCAACATGGACGAACCTCGGGAACATGATGTTCAGTGAAAGAAGACAGACACGAAGGGCCACAGACCTTTCCATTCATTCCATTTATGTGAAATGTCCAAACCTACAGACACAGAAAGTAGGTCAGCGGCTGCCAGGGGTCGGGATGGGGGGCGGGGAGAACGGGAGTGAGCTCTAATGGGCTCGGAATTCCTTTCTGGGGTGATGATAACGTTCTGGAACTAGAAAGCCGTGACGGGCCTCAACCTTGGGAATACGCTAAAAGCCACTGGAGTGGACACTTTAACAGGGTGAATTTTACGGTGCATGAATTCTAGCTCGATTTTTAAATTTTTTAAAAGAAGAAACATCTGGGGCACCTGGGTGGCTTGGTCGGTTGAGCGTCCGACTTCGGCTCAGGTCACGATCTCGCAGTCCGTGAGTTCGAGCCCCGCGTCCGGCTCTGTGCTGACAGCTCAGAGCCTGGAGCCTGTTTCAGATTCTGTATTTCCCTCTCTCTCTGCCCCTCCCCTGCTCAGACTCTTTCTCTCTCTCTCTCAAAAATAAATAAACATAAAAAAAATTTTTTTAAAAAGTCCCTGTTCTCATGACACCTCTTTCTTTTTTTAAAATTTTTTAATTTTTTAAATTTTTAAAAAATTTTTAGGGGCACCTGGGTGGCTCAGTCGGTTAAGCGTCCGACTTCAGCTCAGGTCACGATCTCGCGGTCCGTGAGTTCGAGCCCCGCGTCGGGCTCTGTGCTGACAGCTCAGAGCCTGGAGCCTGTTTCCGATTCTGTGTCTCCCTCTCTCTCTGCCCCTCCCCTGTTCATGCTCTGTCTCTCTCTGTCTCAAAAATAAATAAATGTTAAAAAAAAAAAAGAAGAAGAAACATCTACAAGACGGACGGTATCATCTCCACTTTATAGATGAAGAAACCCAGGCTGAGAGAGATTAGAGAAAATTCTCTAGACCCATTTGATATGCACAGTAGAGAAAGTAACGACGCAGCTGGGGAGGGTGATGTGCTCTTTCTTGCACCTGTGGCTGCTTTGCGTGGCAGAGTCGTGGGCATCTCGGTTTGCAGCCCTCGCCCAGGCAAATCATTTCCTGTCTCCGGGCTCCAGCCAAAGGCCAGACGGGGATGACTCCTCATCTAGATCCCTCCAAGGCCCTCAAGGATCCTACAAGTCCAGGGCATTGTAGTGAAGCATTATTTATTCATATCTATGAGGACAGCTGGGGCCATTAATAAGTGATGATGCTAACGACCCCACAGTGGGAACTGGCCCTCTCCCAGGTGCACGGGAAGAAAACATTCTGGGGTTTCCAAGCCCAAGCCCTTCACGTGGCTGGCTCGGATGTCAGAGCAGGGGGCTCAGCAGCCCACGTCCTCCTAAGAAGGTCTCACCAGAAGACCACCCCATTAGGTAGGAGGATCCCTTACTCACCAGATGGAAAGATTACCTCATCAGGCCAGAGGAATCCCTCGCTCACTAGGAAGAGCCCCAATGCGATAACAGAACCCCATCCCTCCTGGACTCCTCTCCCCTGCCCTGGAGAAGCAGGACCTCACTGGGCTGCTCGGGGCTGGGGCTGCAGCTTTCTGCAAATGAGCCCCTGTAAAGCATGGCCCTTTCTCTGAGCATGGAAGGGTCCTCAAGGGTGTCCTGCAATAGGGCAGCTCCACACCAGCCCCATTCTCAGACACAGGACCAACCTGTAAATGATGCATTAGAAGCCAGACAGAGAGAGGGAGAGACAGAGGCACACACAAAGAATCGGACAGGCAGAAAACACAGAGAGCAGGGAAGACCAGGAGGAGGCTCAGGTTGACAAAGAGCCCCAGAAGGAGGCCGGAGGCAGAGCTGGGAAAGAAGGCCCTGAAAGAAAGGAAGAACGAAAGGTGAATGAGAACAAGGAGTGCCTCAAACCAGAAGCAGAGAGGCCGCGAAAAAGAGAGGAGACCCAGCAGGGGCCTTCCTTTGGGGTCCTTCATCAGTGGGAGGTGGGGGTGGCTTCCCCTGCCAGGCAGGACATGCCAGGGAAGTCTCAGCAGAGGAAGCCGGCTGGTCAGGCTGGGGGCTGGGCCTGGGAGTGCCTAGCGGCCAGCCAAGTTGCCATGGCCACCGAGACAAAGAGAGGAGCTGATGAGATGCCCGGGATGGCTCCCCAAGAGGGGCCCCAGCCACCTACAGCCCCGGAGAAGCCCAGCCTCTCTCCAGGACCTGCTCAGCCAGGGCTCCGAGGTGCTGGCCAACCACGCCCCCGGGGGAGGCCTGCAGGTTGGGGCCTATCCAGCTGCCTGGGCTGAAGAGGGGCAGTGAAAGTCATGGCCCAGGCAGGGGCAGTGAAGAGAAGGCCCCCAGCAATCCAGACCCCGCCAGCTGAGCCTAAGTCCTCAACCTGCCTCGGCCTCAACTTTTTCATCCATTAAATGGGGAGAAGACCCCTCAGCTTGTCCTCGAGCTGTCAGGGGCAAGGAGCTTGAATGGAGAGAACCAAGTGTCAGAGTAACAGATTGACAATAAAGCTCGCATTTACTGCGAACCAGTGTCTCTTCTGGGCACTCGCCCCAACCTCACACAGCACATTGCCCCCCCACCCCCCCCACATTGGGAAGAGCCATTTTTCCCTCGAATCCAGTTGAGACTTATGTTTTTGTAAGATGCAAGAAAAATGAATTCTTTGGAAAACGAAAAGACTACAAGCCTAATTTTTTTTAGTTTTGGGCTCAACTGGCATAAAATCACCCTGCACGACTGCTATAAAAGTGTAAATGCTGACTCCCAGTTTCCGTCTGGATCTTTGCACAAAGAGTTGCCCTGTCAGCCCAGGTGACCCCCCCCCCCCCCCGCCCCCGCCACAAGCACCCAGCAAGCAGGTGCTAGCACGGACATGAGGGCAGGGCTCAGAGTACGAAGGACCTCACCCCTCTGTGCCTGGGTTTCTCCACTGCCCTATGGGGAAAACACTAATGGTGTCTCAAGGGGGTTTGGGGAGAGGATCCGGCATCCGAATCATGGTGAAACTCTTTCATTTCTGTAACTGACGCACTGAAACCCTCACTACTCGCTAGTTATTTCTGCAAAATATCACCAAATGCCAGCTGGCATTGTTGTAAGTCGTTATCTCGTCACCCTCACCGACCAACCTCCACCTGATGCGTCAAGCACCGATCTGATGGCCGGAGTCCTGCCTGTTGCTCTATGAGCATGCTACGTCTAGGAGGGCAGGGGCTCAGGCCTGCTCTCCCACCCACCAGACACCCAGCTCGGCCCAGAACTGTGCCTGGCACTTGGAGGGCACCCCCCAAAACAGGAAGAAGCATGAGCTCAAATCCTGGCTCTGCCATGTCTTTGCTGTGTGAACTCAAGCAAATGACTTGACCTCTCTGGGCCTCCATTTCTTTATCTGTGTAGTGGGAACACAATAATGATGACCTCGCCCAAGTGCACAGGGAGCCCGACAAGGGCGCCTCCTGTACCACTTCTCAGCAGCACATCTGCCAATGTCTGCAGGCATCTTCAGCTGTCACACGGGGGAGAGAGGTACTATCGGCCTCTAGCGGGTAGAGGCCAGGGGTTCCGCTAAGCGCCCCAGCCTGCACAGGGCAGCCCCCCACATCAAAGAATGATGAGGCCCCAAATGTCAATGGTGCTGAAGCTGAGAATTCCTGATACAGAAGAGAAAGAACTACCTGGATGCCCAGGAAGAGGGGAATAGATACAAACTCCGGTATAGCTGCCCTATAACCCAGTAGGCAGAAGTTAGAAGGAATGGGCTGGAACTATGGAATGAGAAAGCATGAGAAAGATCACCCAGACACATGCATTCGGTGAACAAAGCCAGCCGCAGGATGCTAGGTAATCACAGCGGATTACCCTCAGGGAGCAGGCGAGCGATGGGGCTAGAAGTGCGACCCCGGAGCCTGGCTCCAGAGCCCACAGCTTTAACGCCTGCTACACAGCCTCAGTCTGACGCCTTTTATTCAATCAAATGCACACACGGAAAGGCTGCCCTGTCGTTCTCGCGTTTCGCCTTTACGTATGCCAACGACTCGAACACAGGGAAAGAATCTGGAAGGCTGCAGAGCAGACTAGTCACAAGGGAAAGTGGAGGTGGGGGCAACCAGGAAGAGGAAGGTGAGTGTTACCTCACCTGTAAGGGTTTAGTTTTCTGCACAGGTTGCGTTCACATCTGTCACGTAACTAAAGACGAACGAGACACTGTAAGTGCATATACCCTTTCACCCAGAAATTTCATCCCCCCAAAAATCTACGAACCTACGGCTATGAAGGGGCCTGTGTCAGCCGTACATCATTTGTAATGGCAAAAGGCGGGAATGACCCCAGTGTCCATCAAAAGGGGACTAGCATTAAAAAACAAAAAATAGGGGCACCTGGGTGGCTTGGTCGGTTAAGCGGCCGACTTCGGCTCAGGTCATGATCTCACGGTCCGTGAGTTCGAGCCCCGCGTCGGGCTCTGGGCTGACAGCTCAGAGCCTGGAGCCTGTTTCAGATTCTGTGTCTCCCTCTCTCTCTGCCCCTCCCCTGCTCATGCTCTGTCTCTCTCTGTGTCAAAAATAAATAAAGGTTAAAAAAAAATTTAAAAAAAAATAGTAATAATAATTAAAAAAATTAAAAAAATAACACCAGCACAACCATCCAGCAGGATTCCCTGTCCTATTATGGAACTACCTCCCCGACACAGGATGGAAACGGGGACAAAGCCAAGTGCAGAAACGTGAGGACAATGAGCCACCACTTGTGTAACAAAAGGGGCAGGTCTTACACTATCTGAAGGACCTAGGTGAAACCAGAGCCAGCGGCCGGCTTTGATTTTTTTTCAGTCTGTTTCTTTAGAGCAGTTTTAGGTTCCCAGCAAAACAGAGCAGAAGACACAGAAATTTCCCCTATACCCTCCGCCCCCACACAGGCACAGCCTCCCCCGTTATCGGTGTCCCCCACCGGAGTGGGACATTTGGTGCGATCCATGAACCTGCACTGACGTACTGCGAGCAGAGTCCACAGTTCGCACGAGGGCTCACTGTGCATGTTCCGTGGGTTTGGGCAAATGCGGACTGATGTGCCCCCATCATCGTGCTATCATACTGAGTAGTTTCGCTGCCCTAAAAATCCGCCTTTTCACCTCCTCCCCACCCCAAACCCCCAACCCCTGGCAACCACTGGTCTTTTTACTGGCTCCATAGCTTCGGGAGGCTGACTTTTCACTCTGCATTATTTATGCCTTCTTAATTTGGACCATGGGGATGGTTACATATACTATATGCTAAAAAAAAAAAAAAAAAAAAAAAAAAAAAACCACAGTATTCATACAACATACATATGACCACAGTATTCATACAACATACATATGTAGCTTTTACATACATACATACAGTCATGTAAACATGTATCGTTATAACATTTTTAATTAAAAGATACAAAAAACAGCATACACTGCATCATTCTACTTTATATAAAGTTCAAAAACAAGCAAAACTAATCTTGATGATAGCAATCAGGACAGTGGGGTTGCCTGGGTGGCTCAGTCGGTTAAGCGGCCAACTCTTGACTTCAGCTCAAGTCATGATCTCACGGTTCAGGGGATCGAGCCCTGCATCGGGCTGTGAGCTGACAATGCGGGGCCTGCTTGGGATTCTTTCTCTCCCTCTCTCTGCCCTCCCCCACTCACGCTCTCTCTCTCTCAAATAAATAAACATAAAAATAAAAAAAGAAATCAGGGGCACCCGGGTGGCTCACCTGGTTGAGCGTCTGACTTCAGCTCAGTTCATGATCTCACGGTTTTTGAGTTCCAGCCCCGCGTTGGGCTCTGTGCTGACAGCTCGGAGCCTGCAGCCTGCTCTGGATTCTGTGTCTCCCTCGCTCTCTGCCCCTCCCCCACTTGTGCTCTGTCTCTCTCTCTCTCTCAGAAATAAACATTTAAAAAAATTTTTTTTAAAAAAAGAAATCAGAAGAGTGGACACTTTAGGGGATACTGACTGAGACGAACACTCTCTGGGGTACAGGCAGTATTTGCTATCCAATGTGGCTGTTGGTTATATGGGTAAATCATATGTAAAAATTTATCAAGCCCTACATTTAATATTGTGTATTTTGCATGTAAAATATGCCTTAAAATTTTTTAATTAAAATTTTTCACGGAAAAAAGAAACAGTTCAGTCATGGTGAGAAGGGGATTTCTAGAGAGCCCCCAAATTCTATCATCCCCATTCCCAGAGGGAACTCTTTGCCTGAGGCCCTGGGAGGGGACCAAGCGGGGGTCTAGGCCCCCCCTTCTCCACGGCCCCCCCCCCCAAAGAAGCCGAATGGGAATCAAGCTTGCCTTTGTGGCTGGGTCCTGCAGAGTAGGACAAAGGGCCAAATGACGGCCCCCTGCTCCCCCCAGGCCCCCCAGGACACTGAAGCCCATTCATGCTGGAGGCTGGCCATGTCCCCAGGGCTCCAGCCGGAGCTGGGAACAATATCCCCTTTTACCGCCCCCTTGTCTCCCACTTCCGCATTTAATTGCAAGTTCATGGGTATTAAGTGGCCCATACAGCTGACCTAGCTCCGGCTCCCCACCCCACCCCCAAAATGAGGCCCACAGCGCTGTCTCTGTTCACTGCCCCTCTGTGTGCCCGCTCCTCAATGATCTCCCCAGAGGGAAAAGAGAAAGAGCCCCCCAGGCCCCTCCTTGTCGCCTTCCTCAAACAGCTCTGTTCTCACCCAGAAAGCGCCACTTTGCAAACCAAACTGCTCTTTTTGGCCCTGGCACAGGGGCCTCAGGCCCTGGAATGGCACCCTCCGTTCCAGCGTGCCAGGCCGCTGGCACGCTCTCTTCGTACCTCGCTGTGACCCCACTCAACACCTGAGGAAACTGAGGCCCAAGGAGGGTCACGACCTCGGTCTGGCCAGGGCCAGCGCTGAGAGCCTTAAGACTCCTCTGCCTGGATATCCTGACTTTCCTTAGGCTCACTTCTTGCCCCCCACTCAAGCGGGTGGCCCAAACCTTTGACCCTTAACCTCTCCTCTACTGTCAAAGCCCCAGGGACAACCGAGCTCATTCAGTGACCTTCGAGGGTTGGAAAGAGGTTACATAAGCCAACCTCCTGCCCCTCACGTGAACTCGCTTTTGCCCTCACTCATTGCATCCCTACCTCCAGAACACCCAAGCCTGTCCCTCCTGTCCTAACAGTCTCCACCTCCTCCAGGAAGCCTTCCAGGTCAGACCAGTCAAGGCTGAACACCCCCTCCACTGAAAAGCCACACCACCCACACTCCTCCAACCTCTACGTCAAGACTGAGCCAGCTCCATCACCACCCTAAACCTGTCATCTTCTCTCTGTGCCACCTCCTGACCCAAGCCACCACCATCTTTGGTCCCCCACTGCCACCTAAGCAGTGGGGCACCGCTGCTCCTGGGGCAGCCCAGCCCCCACACCCTGACCGGAGCAACCCCTTTTAAAACAAAAATCGGACCACTCTGCTGCCCTGCCTCCGGCCCTCCGTGGCCGCCCGCTGAACCAGGAGGAGCTCTCGGCTCCTTACCTTTACCTGCCGGGCCCTGTACCAGGTGCCCACCACCCTCCGCGCCTCCCGGCCTGGCCTCCCTCCACACCAGCACCTCTTCAAACTCACCAAGTTCTCGCCCATCTCCAGGCTTCACCGGCACTTTCCTCCTCCCCCCCCCCTCCTCCTCCTCCTCCTCCTCCTGGAGCCCTTACCCCAGACTGTCACACACAGGCTCCTGCCCATTATCCGTGGCTTGGCTTCTAGATCAAGGCCTTTCCCGAGCACCCGATCGCAGACAGAACCTCCTCCCCTCCTCAGGAAAGATCAGAGACCTGATTCATTCATGAAAAATTGTTCCTATGCGTCTTGAATTCTATCCAATTCAGGAGCTAGCCCATCTCCTGCTTCACTAAGCAGGTGCTATGACCAGCTTTTGGGCTACTGGCTGAGATCTCCCTGCTCCCCCTCCGACTCCCCAGCAGGACAAGAATGGGTCCTGCACAACTCCCGAGGCTGGAGCAGAGAGCAAGGGCCTCCCACCAGGTGCTGGGCAGGGACACAGAACGGGCAGCACTCTGGGACCAGGCAGGCCCGTTCCCCTGCTGGCGAAGGCTGCCTCCTCTCTGAAGGTGCAACTCGACCAGGTGCCACGGCGGCCGACCCCACCCCAGTCGGAACCACCCGCTCCCTTTCCATGTTCTCAGCTGGCCAATCACTGGCTGGTACAACACGACAGCCAAGAACAGGGCTGTGGGGCCGGGCAGCCTGGCTTTGAGTCCTGGCTGCCTCTTAACACACTCTTCTATAAACTCTACCAACTGCGTGAGCCTCTCCATGCCTCAGTTTCCTCTTTTTTAAGAAGGAGCCCCCTACCTCCCAGGGTGGTGGTATAGGGACTGAAGGGGTGAATGACACCCAAACCAACATTTCTGCAGGCTGCTTGTGATTCGCCAGCACAAACAGACCGAAAAAGCAGAGCTGGGGCAGGCCGGGGCTGCCCTGTCCACACTGCTGGCCCCTGGAGCACACCCGGAGGGCGGCAAGGACCCAAAGGGCACACAGCAGGTGCTCAATGAAATTTACCTACTACGGTGATTATCATCTGACTACATTCGATTATAGAGAGCCATGTATCTGTCCCTCCTTACTGGGAATAAGTTGAAATATTTTCAGCTCTGTGCAAGACCCTGACTTAAACCTGGAAACAGAAACACATACAATTTTCATTTCAATTTAAAAGAATCAGCAGCTACCACCTCTTGAGAGCCCACATATTTTCTCCCGCTTAATGCTCAATACCTGCCCCCAGCATGCTGGGTTGGGCATGGCAGGGGCTGTCTGCACAGAGACCTCTCAGAACCACCAGGCGAGCTGCCCCCCCCCCCCCCCCCCCCCCCCCGACATGAAGACAGGACCGAAAGCGGAAGAAGTTCGAAATGCCCTGGTGAAGCCCTGCCCACCTGAGCACGCTGTCTGTAGCATCCTGGGAGTAAAGAGCAAGCTCCACGAAACCCTGTGTGCGTCTAAGCAGCATCATCGAGGGATCTGGTTCCGTCTTACACGCATTTTGTTAATACGGCCCCCACTGGAGGGTCCTAGAGGCCCTAGGAGGCCCCCTTGAGAGAGGCCGACCAGCCTGTTGGGGTCCCACTGGAGGAGCTTTGATGTGGTGGGGGACAGAGCCAGCTGGACTCAGAAGCCAGCTATGGGGGAGGGGAGGCAGTGCAAGGCCCTGGATCCAGCTTTCAAAACATCTCAGTTTCTTCCCAGTGCACTTGGGCCCCCGGACAATTTCGATACAGCTACCGCGCCGAACCCTTTATGGTCACGATCTCGCTTAAACTTCACAGAAACCCTCTGAGGCGCGTACTACAATCACTCCCCAAGGAGCAGAGAGGGAAACCGAGGCAGAGGGAGGCCAAGCGACCTGCCCAAGGTCACACAGTGGGAAGCGGCAGGGCTGAATTCAAATCTCAGCTTAGCTGACACCAGGGTCCTAGACTTATGTAGAAGCACTTTATCAAGGAGGGTGGCCGACTGTCCCAGTTACCAAGGACCGAGGGGTTTCCCGGGATGTGGGACTTTTCGTTTTGAACCCAGGACAGTCCGAAACAAACCAGGGCAGCTGGCCACTCTGTTTACCACTCCGCCCGTCATAAGGACAAAGACAACAAGAGTGACAGTAACAGCAGTGAACAACCACCGAGCCCTGACACGTGCCAGGCCCCCGTGCAAACCCCCAAGCACGCTCTTCGCCGAAGGCTCACAGCACCGGCCCTCCCCCGCTTCACAGACAAGGAAACGGAGGACCGTGGAGGCTGGAGAACGTGCCCACGGTCAGCACCAAGCACAGGGAGCCCAGGCCCTCAGACGGCAGAAGGGGCCCGGCTCCCCACGTCCTAAGGCTCTCAACGCCAAACGAGGGCCCCGAGGACCACAGCGCGCGCCAAACATTCAACTTCATGAGACGCACGCCTTTAACATGGGTGACCTGGAACCAAACTGCTGTGGATGCAACTGGTTACGGGATTTTTTTTTTTTAAGTTTATTTATTTTGAGAAAGAGGGAGCGAGCGAGCACGAGCAGAGGAGGGGCGGGGGGGGGGGGGGGAGAGAGAGAGAGAAAGAGAGAGAGGGAGAGAGAGGGAGAGAGAGAGAGAGAGAGAGAATCCAAAGCAGGCTCCACACCGTCAGCACAGAGCCCGATGCAGGGCTCGAACTCACAAACCAGGAGATCCTGACCTGAGCCGAGAACGAGGGTCGGATGCTTAATCGGCTGAGCCACCCAGGCGCCCCGCAGGGGATTTCTAAAAGTATTTTCCCGTCTGCCATTTACTAACAGGGTGGTGTCTGGGCAGGCTGCTGCACTTCTCTGGGCTCAGGTCTCTCAACCGTGCGAAGGAGCTAACCAGGCACTCTCTTGCGACTTTATGGTGAGCATCTCGCGAAGTCCCCCAACTAACTTCAGGGCTGGGGACGCAGTCTCGCTCGTACAAAGGAAACGCTCCATAAGCATCAGCCACTGTTCGCACCGGCTGCAGCAGTCACAGTGTTGAGTGTTTATTAGTATCAAGAGCAGTGCAGTCTTTCCTAGGAACCGTGGAAGCAGGGCAAGGCACACCCCCTCTGTCAGCAGCCCCGCCTGCCTGTACGGGGAGGTGATGTCGAAGGTCAGCCTGGCCCGCGCGGTTCTCCCACAGTCGCTGACAAGCTCTGAGAAGGGGGACCTCCCCCCTCCCGACCTGCACCCCCAGCATCAGCCACTTCCTTAGAAGCAAACCCAGACCCGCCACGAGGCAGCACCCAGCAGGGTCCTAAAGCCATCCTTTAATGGAGCCCAGTGGAGTGTGGCCCCGAAGCAAGTGATGGCCAAGGCCATGCTCTCAGCTCCATGGAAACCGGCTTTTTGCTCAAACCCTGAACCTGCCACGCTTCTCTCCTTCTCCCCACCTGAGACTGCTTTCCTCACAGCAGCCAGAGGGACCCTCCTTTCTTCTTTTTTTTTTTATTTGAGAGAGAGAGATTGAATCTCAAGCAGGCTCCACACTCAGCATTGACCCCCATACGGGGCTCAAACCCACAACCCTGGGATCATGACCTGAGCTGAAATCAAGAGTCAGACACTCACAATGAACTGAGCCACCCAGGGGCCCTCAGAGGGGACTCTTCTAAAAGATAAGTGGCAGGGCACCTGGATGGCCCAGTCTGTTAAGCATTCAACTCGCTTTTTTTTAAACGTTTATTTATTTTTAAGAAAGCGTGCAAGGAGGGGAGGGGCAGAGAGAAAGGGGGACAGAGGATCCAAAGCAGGCTCTGTGCTGTCAGCAGTGAGCCCGATGTGGGGGCTCGAATTCATGAACTGTGAGATCATCACCTGAGCCGAAGTCAGATGCTCAAACAAATGAGCCACCCGGGTGCCCCTTGTCTGACTCCTGATTTCAGCCCAGGTCATGATCTCACAGTTCGTGAGTTAAAGCCCTGCATCGGGGCTCTGTGCTGACAGCTCAGAGCCTGCTTGGGGTTCTCTCTCTGCCCCTCCCCTCCTCTCTCTCTCTTTCAAAAATAAATAAATAACCTTAAAAAAATTTAAACATAAGTCACTCACTACGGACTCCCTGGCCTTGAAACCCTCCACTGTTCTTACAACAGAAGGCCAGCCCCTCACCTTGGCCCTGTGTGATACAGCTCCCACCGTGCTGCTCAGATCCCCTCTCCCATTCACTCTCCCTTCACTCACTCCATCCCAGCCATGCTGGCCTCCTGGCTCATCCTGAAACTGGCCCAACCCATCCCTGCCTCAGGGCCTTTGCACAGGCCATTCCTGCTGCCTGGAACATGGCGCCTCCTGCCTTTCTTCTCATGGGTGACTTCTCAACGTGCAGGTCTTATCTCAAGTCACCTACCTCCTCAGACAGGCCTGCCCTGATCATCAAATCCAAGATAGCCCCCAACACTCCAGTTCGTATCCCTGTATTGCCATTGTCCTAGGGCTTGTCACTGCAGGGTTGTTCTTACTTGTTTATTGTCCATCTCCTCCCACTCAAATGTCAGGTCTACGACAGCAGGAATTTGTCTTTTTTTTTCCCCCCCACTGCTGCTTCCCCAGTGCCTGGCCGGGGTAAGAGTAAGACCTTAAATGATTCTTGCTGCCAGTATGAAGAGACCAGAAAACAAGATTCCCGGAGCTTAGAGTGTACCTAACACAGCGTGAATCACCCATTCCCTCTGTGACGAGGGCTCTGATAAAAGAGGCAAGCCTGAGAGCTAGCCAAGGGGGGGGGGGGGGGGGGTCCGACCCAGGGGGGGGGGGGGGGGGGGGGCGGGCCAAGGAGGGCTTTCCTGAGAAGGCGCTGTAAACCACTGCCACTCAGAGTGTGGTACCCGGGCCAGCAGCACGGGTCTCCCATCTGCCAGGAGCTCATTAGAAATGCAGCTTCTCAGCACCCCCAGCCCCCCAGGCGTCCTGATCCAGAATCTGTGCTTTACTTAAGGCTCCAGGTGGTTCAGACCCCGGGATGGGTGGGTCACAGCAGGCCAGTCTGGTTCAGGGCATCTCTGGGAACCAAAAGGCCAAAGGAGGTCTGTGAAGCCACTCGTGTGTAAAACATGGCTTCCCAGCACCGTGGGCTAGAAAGAGCCCCAGGCCCACGCAGGGACCCTGAGCATCCTTCCTCCCTCAGGCCTGAAATAAGGATCTGAGAAGCCCCCAGCCAGCATATGTGGGAGGGGTGGGCGAGGGGGGGTAGGAACCTGACAGATTTGCGTGGCAGACTCCCCAAGAGCCACACCATCTGGAGCCCCTTTGTGATACAGGCAAGGGAGGACGGTGGAAAGGCGGAGAGCCAGGAGTATTTATAAAGTGTGGGGCGATGGGGCAAAGGAGGTGTGTGCGGGGAGAGACAGGGGACCACCTGTCACCAGGAAACCTGCAGCACCCCCACTCCATCTCCCAGCCACCCGCAACACACAGGGCCACTCACCCCAAAACCCACTGAGAATACGCAGGCAATCCACCTTTTCAGCAGCTCCCGAAAATGCGACCCCCTGAAAGCCAAGTCCTGAGTCCCGATCTTGGTATATGTGGTTATGGAGGAGCTGAGCCTCTCCTCCATCTACAATGGCAAACATGACCCAGGCCTGACCAGTCAGAATTCTGGGCCCCTGGATGGGCGATCCTCGGTTCATGGATGGGTATACGCCCAAGGGTGAGCCAGGGAGTTCCTGGATCCAGCTATGCCTGAAGTTATTCCTCCTAAGTGAACCCCTAAAAGTATTTGTTTGTTTTTTTTCACTTGAGACTCTTCGAGTTGGGGGTTCTGTCATTTATAATCCAAAGAGTCCTGACTGATATATCCTGATATATCTGTTAAAACACTTACCACTCTGCAGCGTCGTGACTTATGTGTCCATTCTCTCCCCGGGACTGGAGCTCCTTGAGGCCACACAGCACTGTTTGGTTTAGCTCTGTCCTTGGTGTCCATAATTTATATACCAAAGTCCTGATCTATAACATAATCTCAGGAGGTAAGTGACAACGAATGAATGTTCTTCCTTCCTTCCCTCTACAAATATTTACCGAGTACCCACTTGGTGCTGGGCACTGTTTTAGGTCTGGGAACAGCAGGGAACAGGAGAGAGAAAAATCCCTGCCCTCCAGGAGCTCAAATTCTAGTGAGTGGAGACTAGACGATAACCAAACAAGGGGGTAAAACATAAATGCAATAGAGAAGGGAAAGAGGGAGCACGAGGGTGAGGTGCGATTTTTAGATGAGGCGGTCGGGGAAGGCTGCACTGATAAAATGAGACATCTGAGCAGAGACCTACAGAGATAACGAACTACACGGATACCTGCAGAGTGCTCTCTACTCAGCAGACACAAGTGCAAAGGCCCTGCGGCTGGAATATGTTGGGTACATTTGGAGACAAGGTCAGAGAGGTAAACGTGGGGAGTGGAAAGACTGACACTGAAGGGCTATTTAGGTCACTTTCAGGGCTGTGGCTTTTATACTGACTGAGGTGGGAGCCACGGGAGGGTTTTGAGCTGAGGAGGCATGTGATGTGACTCACAAAGGATGTGTGTGGAAAACCACCTGTCAGGCGGCAATGGCAGAAGGGACCAGGGAGTAGGTGACTGCACCAGTCCCAGCAGGAGACAATGGTGGCAGAAACCATGGTGGCAGCTGTGGAGAGGTGAGGGGTGGCCAGATTCTGGGTTGTTGTTGAAGCCAGAGCTAATGGGGTTTGCTGATCTAGGGTGTAAGAGGAAGAGTAAAATCGTATGGCTCCACGGATGAGCCTGATAAGCGTGAGGACGGAGGGGCCACTGACTGGACAGGAGGGGGGCCTGAACAGGCTAAGCTGGGGAAAGCGCAGAGCCTGTGATGCCCACCAGACCCCCAAGCAGAACGTCATCTGGATATAGATGCCTGGAGGTCAGGGCAGAGGTCAGTGCAGGAAACAGAAACCTGAGAAATGTCAGCAAAGGGATTACTATGAGCCTTTACGAAGCCTCCCTACGAAGGGATCGTCCCCGGCTCCTCGCCGCTGGGCTCCGACTCCTGCCAGCCTCCCGACCACGAGCTGGGCAAAGGGGGTGCTCCACAACGGCTCCTTCTAAACTAACTACTGTGCACAGAGGAGTTCCGCATCCATCACCCGCCCTGCTCCCGGGAGAGGGCAGGCGGCCAGGAATTAGCACTCCCCAGCCGGCTCCATTGCCCAGCTGAGACACTGAGGCTCAGGGAGGGACAAAGGCGAAGCGAGGTGATCTGGCTGAGCCGCCCGACCCAAGCCCTTTCTCATGAGCTGAAATAAAGCGACCCCCTCCCGCACCCCACCTTCCACGGCTGCCAGCATGATGTGACAACGCCCTGACACGTGGGGAGGGGGCTGAGAACACGTCTTGGCCCGAGCATCACAGTGAATGGCAGACGAGGAGGACGGGGCTGGCGCCAGGCTGAGAGGCGGGAGGGGCAGCCGGCACCAAGCTCTGGGCCTCCAGAGTCTCCCCAGGGTCAGGGCCTTCCCTCTTCATGGACGGGCAGAGCAGCCCCGAGCCCAGGCACCGGCCATCCTGCTCGCACCTCACTGGTGATGCCTATCCAGGCCTCGACTGCCCTGTCTGTAAGATGGGTGGCCAATACAGAGACATGAGGTCATCAGGGCATCAGACCGGCTAGTATCTGCTGAGCTCTTACTCGGGGCCAGACCCAGAGTCGACCATGGCACCGCTGGCATCCAGGGGCAGGCGACCGTCGTGAGGGCCGTCCTAGGCCCTGCAGGATAGTGAGCAACAACCCTGGCTTGTACCCCCTAGAGGCCAGCAACATCCTGCCTCCCCAGTCATGACAGCCAAGAAAAGCTGTAGACGTTCTAGGCACAGTCCTAGGCCAACAGGATGTCAGCTCCGTAAAGGGAAAGATCTTTGTCCGTTGGTCAAATCTGGATTCACTTACTTAAGGAGGCTGGTTTCAGAATCTTGCTCAATCGATGTACATGACCCAATATTATATACAGTCCTGCCACATAGTGAGTGGGAAGCCAGTCATTATCTTTTCTTTTCCTTTTTTTTTTTTTTTTTTTTTTTTTTTTTTGAGAGACAGAGCGCGAGCAGCAGAGGGGCAGAGAGAGAATCTTAAGCAGGCGCGGAGCCTGACACGGGGCTCGATCTCACGACCATGAGCTGGAATCAAGAGTTGGATGCTTAACCGAATGAGCCACCCAGGCACCCTGGGTTTATCTTAATTTGAGAAATAAGGTGTTCACTAGAGCTGGTGAAGCAATGCAAAAAAAACAAAAGAAAAAATACAAGGATAAATAAAATATCTTCTCCGCACCCCTCCTCATTGTCAGCCTGAGACCAACGATGTAAATATTCTGGTGTGCGTCCTACGGAGCCCTTCTCAACGTTCATGAACTGAGAGACTGTCGTTACCTTTTCCCACAAAATTGGGATCACGCTCTACGTTTGACTCGCAACTTTTCTTGCTTAACAGTATACGGCGTGTGCAACCCTTCACATCAAGGGAAGAGATCAAGCTCATTCTTCTATACAGCTGCCTCACAGCCCAATGCATCGATACACAACAGTCTTGGTCAGAATTTCCTCTGTTACTGTGACTTCCCCTGCCCCCTGCTCTTTTGGCCATTTATAAACAAAACTGAAACAAATGTCTTTGTAAACTTAAGTCGTTACATACCTTCTTTTCTGGGTTCTATAGGGGAGATTCCCAAATGAAATAGAACTAAAGGGCATTGTGATTGGTTTGTTGTTGTTTTTTTTTAATATTTTTTTAATTTTATTTCTGAGAGACAGTGTGGGCAGGGGAGGGGCAGAGAGAGGAGATGTAAAATCCAAAGCAGGCTCCAGGCTCTGAGCTGTTAGCACAGAGCCCAACGCGGGGCTCAAACTCACAAACCATGAGATCACGACCTGAGCTGAAGTCAGATGCTTAACAGACTGCACCACCCAGGCATCCTGGTTTTTTTTTTATATCTAAAGACACTCCTAGACTATTTTTCCCGAAAGACGCCAGTCATCAACACTCCCACCAGCATCCTATGGAACTGCCTGTTTGCCAGCAGCCACACCAGCACTGTGTATTATCACTTTGCATGTGTGAGGTAAGACAGTGGTAATGCTATCGAAGGTAATGTTGACCGATGTGGTCACTCAGCAGGAATGGCCACATAGTTCTCATTCCACAAAATAATACCAAGTCCAGAGCATTCTGGACCCAAATGAGGGCAGAGGGTTGTCAGGAAGCAGGCTGTCCATCTACTGAGCCCTGAAATGCCTTCCTCCCAAGACCCTCCCCATCCTCACAAGCTGACTCCTGAGCCTGCACTATCCTCATTTCTGAAATGGATTTCACACCCAGACATAACAAAGATGCCTTTGTTACCAGGAAAGAGGGAGCGACTGTTGCCAGAACATTCTGGGTTCTGTTCATTCAAATCTCCGTGTGGGGAGGAGAGTAAGGGGGGGGGGGGCGCGTACAGGATGCTTCCCACTCTGGGGCTGATCTTAGAGGTAGATGCTTCGGGCAGACTGGTGCAGCCCACCTCCCCATCCTTCACTCACTGGTTTATTCCACAAATATTTGCTGGGCACTTATGGCTGGAATGTTCTTCCCCCAGATACAGAGGGTAAGTCACTTTCCTAGGGAGACAATACCTAGAAGGGGCACAGCCTGGATTCGAACCCAGGCACTCCAGCAATTATCACCTCATATAATTCATCCCACAGCCTGTTAAGAGAGGCAACATCATTAACCCCATTTTACAGATGAGAAAACTGAGGCTCAATCAGATAAAGCCAAGACCCAAGGTCACACAACTAATAAGTAACACAGGAGCACAAAGAGGCAATTAACGAACTTCTAACCACCCACAGAACACCCCAGGCCCCAGCTGCCATGGTATTCTATCTGGGCTACCCCGGCAGCCTCCTCTGCCTCCACCCTACCCCTCCACAGTCCATTCTCCACTGGTGGCCAGAGGGGTCCTGTGAAAACTAAGTCAGATTCGGGGTGCCTGAGTGGCTCAGTCGGTTGGGCATCCGACTTCACCTCAGGTCATGATCTCGCAGTCTGTGAGTTCAAGCCCTGCATCGGGCTCTGCGGTGACAGCTGGAGCCTGGAGCCTGCTTCGGATTCTGTGTCTCCCCTCTCTCTCTGACCCTCCCCCACTCACGCTCTGTCTCTCCTTCAAAAATGAACATTTTTAAAAAATTTAAAAAAAAAAAACTAAATCAGATTCTGTCCCTCCTCCATTCAAAAGTTCCAAGGGCCCCCACCTCACTCAGTGAAATGCAAAATCCTTACCGTGGCCCACAAGGCCCTGCACAATCCAGCTACCAGCCGTCCCCCCACTCCTACTGTTACCTCCTTGACTTCACTCTCCACCTGGCTCATTCTGCTCCGGCCACCCCGGCCTCTTTCCTGAAATATGTTCCCGCCTCAGGGCCTTTGTACTTGCTGTTCCCTGTGCCTGGAATGTTCTTCCCCCAGATACAGAGGGTAAGTCACTTTCCTAGGGAGACAATACCTAGAAGGGGCACAGCCTGGATTCAAACCCAGGCTGTGTGGCCTCAGACAAGACGAAATGTACACAGCGGGGTCTGCAGTAAGAGAAAAGGATGCTCTGTGACTGTGGACAGGTTGCTGAACCTTTTTAACCTCTGTTTCCCCACGTATAAAACAGGCAACGTAGGTAACCTTCCCCATCAGGCTCCTGGGAGGCCACACTGCTTGAGACACGTCCACTGACCACAACACCTCATACATATTAGATCCACGGAAAGAGCCAGAACGGTCAAGGAAGACCTCCTAAGGAAGCAGGATATGAACAAGGCTTTGAAGGTAGGAAGTGGAAAAGCCATGAGGTGGTCCAGGCAGGCCAGGTGACAAGAGGGTTCACCCGGAACCCAAGACTCAGGAGAAGGCAAAGGCTTCCCATCTGGGATGGAGACATGAGCAGACAAGAGAAGAGATGCTCCCACCCCGTACCTCCCTTCTTCCCGTCCCAGGACCTTCGTCCTTCCCAGAACGACTGCTCCCTCACCACCACATGGCACAGGTGGGCCCCTCACCCAACCTAGCCACATGACCCAAGGCAGCCAATCAGAACTCACTCCAGGCCCCGGACAGACCCTTCCCGGACATGAGCCAAGGGAGTCCCATTTTTGCTAAGGCATTTTGAGCTGGACCTCCTGTCACTTGCAACCAAGGACTTCTGACAATCGGCACTGGCTGTTCTCATCAGCAACAGCAGTGCTGTTATCATTGTTCTTGTTATTGTCGTTATTCTCTCAAAACTGAGATGTGGGAGAACGGAAGCAGGGGAGAGGGCTCCTCTGGGCTCCTCTCTGGGCTGCACACGCGCACTTAAGACGCTGAGCCTGACCGGGGGTGGTAGCAGGGGCCCCACACGACAGCTGAGGGTCCCTCTCACACCTTTGCAGGAACCCACTGCTTTCTCTCTGAGGTCTGCACCCCAGGACCTCCCAAAGGAGCGTAAGTACAGAACAAGATTCAGGAAGTAGGACAGACGTATGTGGGAATCTCGGCCCCACAGGCCCCAGGAGGCGGAAGCTGGGGATCGTGGAGTCACCCTAAGGGAGAACGTCCTTCTCCCCCTCTACTCACCTCGCAGACCCAGAGGGAGCAGCCACACACTGGAACACGCATCTCGGGCTCAACTGCCCACAGGGCCGGCAGGTGAGGCAGTGCAGCTAGCCAGGCGGCCTTCGGGATGCCAATGAGGGTGGCATCCTCTTAACAGAAGAGCCCGTTTTTGCCTATTTTTCCTTATTAAACACATCTTTCTTCCAAAGAGAAATGTGCCGCCTCCTACTTTTCTTAAAACACATGATCCTCTTGGGGCGCCTGAGCAGCTCAGCCAGTTAAGCGTCTAAGGTCGGCTCAGATCATGATCTATCAGTGGGGAGCCTGCTTGGGATTCTCTCTCTCTTTCTGCCCTTCCTCCACTCATGCTTTGTCTCTCTCTCTTAGAAATAAATAAGCCTTAAAAAAAAAAACCACACACATAACCCTCTTTGGCTTTCAGTTTTCCATTTGATAGAAACAAAGGTGAGAAGAAATGTCCCATTGCCCCTCTTAACTCTACATTTAAAATACAAATAAAAAGAAAAAGAAAAGAAAAGAAAAGAAAAGAAAAGAAAAAGAAAAACCAGCAGGGCAAGAGTAATGATACATGGCAACCACCGTTAAGTTTCAACCTGAGGGATATCAGGGAAGAGTGAGGTCTGTGGCAAAGTCCCATCTGAAGGGAGGGGCTGCTCTTTAGCTCCAGCCAAGCACTGCCTGTAGGCATAGGAGCTTGGTGTGCATACATTTTCTATGGACCACGGACCACAAATGATAGTAACAAGGTCTGTTTTAATCAGCTCTGTGTCCTCAGCAGCTAGCACTGGACCTGGGCTCACAGCAAGAGCCCCCCGCCCACCCCACAACCCCGACACACACACATACACACGCTTATGACCACTAAGGTCAGAGAATCTGAGAGCAACGTTTCCCAGAAACACGGGAATCCTGGGGACACACAGGACAATTTCCGGACAGGAGTCAGGAAACCTGCGTTCAAACTCCATCTCAGCCACAATCTCACTTGGTAAGCCTGGGCCAAGTCAGGCTTGGAACAGCTCTGAGCCTCAGTTTCCCCTTCTGGAAGAATGAGACAAATGAGAAAAATGAGACGTGAATTCGTGGTCTCTTCCAGCCCTTCCAACCCGATTCTAGGATTCTAGCTGCCAAGGATTTATTTGGGGTAGTAAAAACCAAAAGGTCTAAACCAAGGTTTCTTCAGCCCTCAGTTACTGAATCAACACAGGAACTGGCGGCTTGAACAAAGACGATGTGCGTGGTCTGTCGCTTTGGAAAACTGAAAACCATGTAAACACGCAATCTAAGACGGATGTTTAAGTAATAATAATTGTATTAACATGATGTTGTTGCATTAGGAGGATCACTGGAATTGTAGCTAATACACGGGAAGCACCTACCACGTGCAGGGCAGTGGTTTGTGAGCTTCACGGATTTGTGAACTCATCTAACTCTCCCACTGATCTAGGAGATGCGCTATTTCCGGAAAGAGGACACCAAGGCGAACACAGGTGAAGCAGACGGCCTGCATGACACAGCCACGAAGCACCTAGGACCCGACCCGGGCGGCGGGGAGCCGGGGCCCCCGTGTTTCGTCATGAAGCCCTCAAAGGCTCAGTGATGAAGAGGACTTAGTGGAAACCTGGGAGGAACCCCACAGAAGGGGCCAGAGAAGCAGGGGCCACACGATATCGCGTGTGCACTACGGTCGCCCCCAGGCTAAAACAACAGCGAAGAACACGGAGGGAGGGTCACGGGGACACTGCCTATTTGGAAGGGTCCTGATTTTCTCCATGTGCTACGGTGAGTGCGGTGACAGCAGAGATGGCCAGTGCGTGGTGGGTGTCCCTGGAAACTGACACCACGCCAGCGAATCCTTCCTCCTCGGCGGCCACGGGAGAGGAAGCCCCCCGGGGGCCCACGTGCTTGCCTGCCCTGGACTGCGGAACCCCCAGCATCGACAATGGGGCCAGAAACCCCGCAGGCGCTCGACAACACGTGCGGCGGAATCCCGCAAGCCTATCGGGTAGGAACAGAGATTTGCCCATCTTACAGCTAAGTAAACTAAGGCCCAAGAGTCAGCTGCCCAAGGTCACGGAGCTGGGGAGCGGTGGCTGAGGACAAGCACGGGCAGAGCCACGTCTCAGTGAAGAGTCTCTACCGCCTGCACACAGGGTCAAAATCACACACAAAATCACCCAGGAGACATGATCCACGACTGGACCCCAGACTAGGGATGGGAGGGGAGGGGGACCAGATGTGCCAAGGGATCGTGTGGGCATGCGGGAGCCCTCGGACTCATATGGACACGACTCAAACGTCCCCCCGTCCTCCCAAGTGTCTTGGTGGCTAGATATAACAACGTTTTGGGGGAAAGGGGTGAAATATGAATTTAGATTGTAGAAGTGTATAAATCCGTATTGATGTTAAATGTCCTGATTTTGTTCAGTGCACTGCAGTGACACAAGACTGTCCACGTTCTTAGGAGACACATGCTGAGTTATTTAGGGACACCACACCCGCAACTACTCTCAAGTAGATCAACGCGATAATAATAACGTGAATGTGTGTGTGCATGCATGCGTGTCTCTATGGGGCTGGGGGAGACAGGTGGGAGAGCAGAAAGAGGAGACTTAAAAGCAAATGTGGGGTGCCTCGGTGGCTCAGGTAAGTGTCCGACTCCTGATTTTGGCTCAGGTCATGGTCTCACGGTCATGATATCAAGCCCTGCATCAGGCTCTGCGCTGAGCCTGCTTGGTATTCTCTCTCCCTCGCTGCCCCTCCCCTGCTCACATGCACACGCTCTCTCTTTCTCTCCCTCTCTCAAAATAAAAAATAAAATAAAAGCACATGTAGTCAACAACTGCCAACTGGTGAATCTGGATGAAGGTTATACAGGTGACATGTCAAAATAAAAAGTTACCAGAAAACTAACTTTAAGAAAATGTATTAAATTGGGGCGCCTGGGTGGCTCAGTCGGTTAAGCATCCGACTTCAGCTTAGGTCATGATCAGGTCAGTGAGTGCGAGCCCCACGTTGGGCTCTGTGCTGACAGCTCAGAGCCTGGAGCCTGCTTTGGATTCTGTGTCTCCCTCCCTCTCTGCCCCCCTCCCACTCATGCTCTGTCTTTCTCTCTCTCAAAATAAATAAAGAAGCTTAAAAAAAAAAAAAAATAGAGAGGCACCTGGATGGCTCAGTCGGTTAAGCGTCCGACTTTGGCTCAGGTCATGATCTTGCGGTCCCTGAGTTCGAGCCCCGCATTGGGCTCTGTGCTGACAGCTCGGAGCCTGGAGCCTATTTCGGATTCTGGGTCTCCCTCTCTCTCTGCCCCTCCCCGGCTTGCACTCTATTTCTCTCTCTCTCTCTCAAAATAAACATTAAAAAAAACTTTAAAAATGTGTTAAATTACTCATAAATAGGGCATACTACAGCTTTGTGTCTAGACCCCTGTACATATGTAGAAATACATGATAGGTACAGCCAGGCATATTCACAAACCATTTCACCATATTTGCCTCCATAAAAGAGTGCTTATAGCTGAACAGACACAGACATAAGGGAATGTGCTTTTGACACAGACACGACCACCATATTTATCGCCTTTGTGACCAAGGGGAAATAAATCTGAAAAACCACCTAACAACAGTCTGGCCAGCCATCGGCTGGTGGCTGGGACCATACAGAGCTCCCTCGGCCCTCCTGGTGTGGTAAGGGCAGCAGGCCAAGGACACCAGTCTGTAGCCACTCCCCACACTGGGGTGCACCCTCCCAAATCAAGCCAAGGCCACTCGTTAAGAAAGCAGCAGGAGAGGTGCCCAGGTGGCTCAGTCGGTTAGGCGTCAGACCCAATGTCGGCTCGGGTTGTGATCTCGCAGTTGGTGAGTTCGAGCCCCGCATCAGGCTCTGCGCTGACAGTGCGGAGCCTGCTTGGGATTCTCTCTCTCCCTCCGTCTCTGCCCCTCCCCTCTTTGTACGCACAGGCTCTCTAAATAAACGGAACAAACAAACATTAAAAAAAAAAAAAGGAGCAGGAACCAGACAGTGCCTCGTCCAACTTTCACTCAACCACTCCCTTGACCAAAGCTCACGAGAGCTGGGTGGTGGGGGTTTATCGGTGAACACAGCAGTCCAGGCAGCCCACACCCACCTTTGGCCCTCAAACTATCTTAGCCCCAGGCCCCCAAAAGTCTGCACAGAAGCATTTAGCAGTTGCATCGGTCACGATAATCCTATTCTATAAAACATAAACATGGGTACAAAGCAAAAGCCATTTTTTTCATTCCAAAAATATTTAATGAGCACCTACCACAGGCCAGGCACGGTTCTCAGTGTCTAACAGACACAGTGAGTGGAACAGACAGAAACGCCCTATCCTCTTGGAGCTGACATTCGCGTGAGGGAGACAAACAATAAACGGTAAGTGAGTCAGCCATCTAGTGTGTCAAGTGGTGGAGAAGACTCCCGCATGCAAGGGGCACGGAAGGGGAAGGATAGGAAGTGTGCAGGTGGGGGTGGAGGACAGGTTTGAAAGGGGGAGGGAGACCTCCTCAGGAACATGCCAGAGTGAGCCCTAGGGATACCGGGGAAGAACATTCCAAACAGAAGAGGCGAGAATACCCTGAGGCAGGAGAAAGGGCACACGTGGCTCGGGGGCGGGAGGGAGTAGGAGCAAAAGGAGATTCTGGAATTAGAGAGCAGTGATAATTGCACAACTTGGCGAATATCCTCAAAAGCACCGAATCATACCCTCTGCAAGGGTGAGATTTATGGTGTGTGAATCGCGTCTCAATTAAAAGAACCGTACGCGGGGGCGCTCAGGTGACTCAGTCAGTTAAGTGTCTTGATTTCAGCTCAGGTCATGATCTCACAATTCACGAGTTCGAGCCCCGCATCAGTCTCTGCACTGACAGTGAGAAGCCTGCATGGGATTCTAAGAATCTCTCTCTCTGCCCCCTGCCCTCCCCTACTCTCTCTCTCTCTCTCTCTCTCTCTCAAAATAAATAAACTAAAAAACAAAACCAAAAATCTGCAGGAGAAAGAAGAGAAGCAGGAGAGGGGACCTGAAAGGAAACAGGGACAGATCTCACAGGACCTTCCAGGCCATCCTGAGACCTTCACTTCTACTCAGAGGGAAGCGGGAGTCTCGGGAGGGCTCTGAGCAGGGCAGTGGTATGAAGTGACTTAAGTTCTAACTGGCCCCCTCCGGCTCTGTGTCTGGAGGACAGAACGGGGCAGGCCCGGGTGTCCTTGGACAAGCCACTTGACCTTCTGTGCCTCAGTTTTCCTCACCTGCAAAGTGGGTCTGAAAAATACACACACACACACACACACACACACACACACACACACACACACAC
>NW_026057578.1:12441580-12450986 GCF_023721935.1 Panthera uncia | reverse complement strand
ACACACACACACACACACACACACACACACACACACACACACACACTCACACCGCCCAAGGCAGAGGTGAGAGCTACAGAGGAAAACGTTGTTAAGATGGTATTATGAGCGGAGGTAGTTTTTAATCATGCAAATTAGTTTCCTGAACAGAAAACGGGGTGCCTTCCTCTCTCACAGGAAGCAGAGACCCGTCGTGTATCAACAGCCATCTCCCCAGCGGCCACCAGCACAGCCTACTGACACCCTGGCCATGAACAGGGACCCAAACTCCTCTTTGGGTGTGGTCAGCTCAGACACAGTACTCACTGAGTACTCAGTACTCAGCTGAGACCTAGACAGGGGACAGAAATGGCCCTGATTCACACAACAGCCTTCCCAGACAGAGGGTCTGGGGATCTGCCTGGCAAGCGGAAAGTGTGGTCCTCCCTCCTGGGTGAGCGTCCAGGCCAGAGACAGGAGGTGGCTGCTGCGATCTTGGGAAGGCCCTTGCGCAGTAAGACTTTCAGATCATCAATCAGACGAAGCCACACCCCAGCTGAAAACCCTCCAGGGGCTCCTCACCCACTAATAAAGTGCATGAGTCTCATGCCACACCGACTTCCTCTCCCCAGCTCCACCAACCTGGCCTCTTGCTGTTCCTCAAACAAGCTAAGCATAGTCCTGCCTCAGGGCCTTTGCACATGCTGCCCCCTCTACCTAGAACACACTTCTCTCAACTACAGCTGGCTCCTTCTCGGCCCCAGGACTCAGCTCAAAAGCCACCTCTTCAGAGAGGCCTTCCTTGGCCACCCCATCACAAGCAGATGCCGCTACCCCTATCACCAACACACCCTCATTTTACTTCCCTTCTTGGCACATCCACTCGCCAGCTGAGTAGACCTAAGCAAATCACTCTCTCTGGGCCTTAGTTTCCCCATATGCAAAACAGATATATGAGAGAACCCCCTACAGGAGAGGGTTGTTGCAAAGGCTCAAAGAGATAATCCATACAAAGCACTCAGCACAGGACTCAGCACACAGTAAGGCCTCAGCAGATACTATTATTCCATCTGTTGCCACCTTCTCAAGTGACCTCTTTGTATTGTCTGAAGATTCCACGAGGGCAGGAACCTTGTCCATCTTGTCCTGGCCATGTGCCAGCACCTAGCCCAGTGTTTGGCACACAGTAGGCATTCAATGTGCGTTTACTGAATGACTAAGTGAACCAGTGAACGAAACCACGGACTGCCCACAGCCCGCTCTGGGCCCGGCCCCGCTCCGTGCAGAAGCTTCCCACCACCCCCCTGCAAGGGCGAAAGCACGAGACCCCGGATCCTGGTGGCTCATGGCCACCCCACCTGCTTCCACCAGACTTTGGTGGCCCTAGTCCCGCCAGCCTGAAATAGCCTGGCCTCCCCTGGCCCAGAAACAAGGGATCGTCTGTCAGTCCCACCCTGGGGAAGGAACCAGGCGGGTAAACACAGATTGAGAGTCCGACCACAAGACAAAAGAGGCAAACCCCTCTGGTCCTCAAGGAGCCGGGAAAATAAAAATAAACTGAAAAATCTACATAGGGCTGGGAGGCTGGAGGACTTCCCTTCTTTCTCAGGGCTTCCTTTCGGATAACAGGAGAGCCTGTGGCAGGTAGTGGGGCGGCCGTGACCTTGGCTCAGCACTCCGCTCTGCAGGCACTCCCCATGGATGATGGGGAAACCAGGACTCAGAGACGCAAAAGGACTTGCCCAAGGTCACACGGGGGCAGAGCTGAGATTTGAACCCAGGCCGTTGGGTGTCTAGAATCCATGCTTTTTCTTTGTTTGTTTGTTTGTTTGTTTGTTTGTTTTTTGAGAGAGAGAGAGCAAGCAGAAGAGGGGCAAAGAGGGAAGGAGAGAGACAATCCCAAGCAGGCTCAGCATCGTCAGTGTGGAGTCCGATGCAGGGCTCGAACTCACAGACCGCGAGATCATGACCTAGGCTGGAATCAAGGGTCGAAGGTTTAACCGACTGAGCCACCCAGGCGCCCCTAGATTCGACGCTCCTAACCGTGAACCTGAGACAGACCGCTGGGTGAAAAGAGCAACCCTATCACACCACTCAGGTAAGCACGTACACATGCATACAGTCACAGAGACGGCACAGATTTCTCATGCTCCGAGATGTGTGCGTAAAGGCCCCAGAATACGGTGCAAAAGCAGAACTGGGGGTCAAAGGTTGGCAGCCAGTCCCCCTGGGGGCCATGGGCAATATCTGGAGACCTTTTTCAATGGTCCCAACTGACGGAAGGGCACTGGTGGTATCTAGGGGGCAGAGGCCAGTGCTGCTGTGAAGCATCCTACAATTCACAGGACAGTCGCCACAAGGGAAGATGATCCCGCCCCCACCTTCCAGTGGGGCCAAGGGTTAAAATACGGACGATTCACCACAGACCAGCTGCTAGGGCTGAAATGCCCCCTGAGGAGCCTCTTTAAGGGGGACCCTTCAGCCAGGTTAAAACTCAAATCCTGGGAAAAGGGCGAGGGCCACCCCAGCCTTCTCCCAGAACTCTCCGGATGGAACCCTGACCGGCCGCAGGGCCGCCACCCTTGACCAGAGCGCACCTCCCTCTGGGGGCCACGACTTCTACAGGGAGTCCCTCTGGGGCTTCACAGGCAAAACAAGGAGATTCAGACCCCTGCCCTCTCCCCCCAGCTTACTCTCAAGTTCTATGTCTCCACAACTCTGGGGCAAGGACCAGCTCTGGCCTCGCCCTGTGCCCCGGGGGAGCAAGGCACGCTGGTTTGAGGACCTGTCCACCCTGCCTACCCGCCACCTGCCACGATTCCAGCCAGAGAGCTGGTGGCCGTTGGAAAAAAAAAAAAAAAGGATGAGAAATCACAAAAATCTGAGAGGTCGAGTTCTTCTGCAGCCAGGCATGACCTGCTTCAGAGACAATTCTTGCACAGGCTGGGGCGGGGGGGGAGGCTTGGGAGGGGGCACCGTGAAGCAAAGAGAATGTGGGTTTGTCGATCTGAGGGAGTGGCCAGAGCTCAAGAGGCCTTCTGCTCAGTGGACTCAGGGGGACACCCTCTAGGAAAGGGGTGCCCGGAAGCCTCCAAAGGCCAAGGACACCGATCCCATCCACCTGCTTTTTTAAGTGACAGATAAACGGTTATAAGGGAAAACACCCAATCATGGTGAATGGGCTCTAGGATGCTGATCTGGAGAACACCCTCGCTCAAATGCACGAGATGCAGCATCTCTGATGGGTCAGCCTTCTCCAAAGGCCAAGGGCCACATGTGCCCTGTTGACAGCTGCATTTTCCTGGCCCAGAACACTGCCTAGAATATACCGCAGATGCTCAGCCCAGATTTCTGCGTTTGCCTGTGTGAAGCTCTGTTCGCCCCACACAAAAGGTGCCCCCTCCCAACCCGGCTGACATTTAGGTTTTTGTCATCAAAAGACTTTCACTGACTCCCTAATGATGTTGTGGCCTAATACAAAGTGGCCTGGCCCAGGTTCTCCGGCATCCCAAAAAGCTCTGATAATTTGGACCTTCGGGCTTAATTCTTCGCCCACATGGGCAGCTGGAGGTCTCACAAAGGCAGTTAATTTTGGTCACGAACACAGCATCATTTTGGGTAGTTCAGGAGAACGGGAAAGAATGAGGGTTCTGCAGCCAGACTACCTGGGTCTGAGTCCCAGCCCTGTCAGGCTGTGTGACCTTGCAAAACTGACTTGGCCTCTCTGTGCCTTGGGTTTCATCTGTAAAAATGGGAAGCACAATAAATACCTAGCACTTTTGAGTTGATACACAGAGAATGCTCTACACAGGGCTGGTAAACATTTAGAACTTTATTATAAGTGTTAGCAAATTATCATTACTGAGTTTACACTAGCCTGATAACCATGCAGGAATGCAATTCTCTCTGTCAGAATTTTGTAACATATATGCTCATACACATGTGCCTGGCTTGATATGAGAAGAGTATTATACATGAGATTTGTGAGTGCATTTTTCCTTTCATTATCTTCCTGCTTGCTTTTCTCCACAAGAAACACATCCTTGGGGCGCCTGGGTGGCTCAGTCGGTTAAGCGGCCGGCTTCGACTCAGGTCATGATCTCGCGGTCCGTGAGTTCGAGCCCCACGTCGGGCTCTGTGCTGACAGCTCAGAGCCTGGAGCCTGTTTCGGATTCTGTGTCTCCCTCTCTCTGACCCTCCCCCGTTCATGCTCTGTCTCTCTCTGTCTCAAAAATAAATAAAACGTTAAAAAAAAAAAAAATTAAAAAAAAAAAAAAAAAAAAAAGAAACACATCCTTGTGTCCTTTTCCCTAAGCTCCTGTATTGTGACATATACAATGGACATGTGTATATTATGACTTCTGTTTATTTTCCCAAAGCAGAATTGTGTCACATACGCGTCTCAGCATCCTACCTTTTGCAACACACCCTCGTGAACATCCCGGAAGTCACCGACCGGGTAGGTCATTCTGTTTCGGTGACTGCAGAATTTAAAATGTGTCCCTCACCTCCACACCCTGGCATTTCTCTCTAGTGAGAGACTGGAAGCCAAGAATCTTAAAAAAAAAAAAAAAAAGCAGTGACAACACAAAACCACAGTTTCTTCTTTTGGCAAGCAGAGCTCCAAAGAGAGGAAAAGCTCTAGTCTCCAACCCCCCAAAAAAGCAGAACCACAGAAAGCATTCTGGGAGCTTTCTGCCCACACCCCCTGATCATCCAGGACCATCCCCCAGCTGGTGGAGGAGACCCCCTGGGAATGACAGGTGTCTGTCCTCCATCAAGGGAGCCCTACGGGGTCCTGCTGACCAACCCTTACCCAGGGGTCTCTCTACGCATCCACCCAGGCTCCCCCTCTCTTCCCACGTTGGCACTTACCCCAGAGTCTCCTCACTTGCAGGCAGGAACCCAAAACCAAAATCCAACCAAGAAACCGGTGAGCCCAAGGCGCACCTGTCCTCCTCTTTAAGCGGGGGAGCCCCGCAAACCCCAAACAGACAACCCTCTCCGCCCCCCACTGCTGTACGTCAACAAAACAGCCACCATAGCATCTGAATACCAACTGCGCGTCTGGCACCCTTCAAACGGCTTCGGCGTCAGGCTCATCGAGGCTTCATAACACCCCTAGGACACAGGTGCTACACTGTTCCCATTGTGCAGATGGGAAAACTGAGGCACTGAACAGGCTGCTGGCATGCCCAGGGCCACGCACAGTCATTGTGGGGTAAAGCCAGGATGCGAACACCAGCAGCCTGGCTCCAGAGCTCCACACTCAACACTCCCTTCACAAACAGCCGTGGAGCACGGAGGAGGAATCTGGCCGCCTGCCATTTCTATTCTTCTATAGTTCTGCCCATTCTGCGGAAGAGACAATGGGAGCCACGGAGGGGAGTAACCAGAGAAAGCGCAGGCAGAGGGTCAGGATATCACAGAGACCCGGGTTCGAATCCCCGTTTCGCCACCTTAATAAATCATGGGCCGAGGCCTTTCTGAGGCAGAGGCAGTCTGTGAGGCGTCTAGGGACATGAGCTCTGGGGTGGCCAGCCTGGGATCAGATTCTGGCACGGCTGTCTGCGTGACCCAGCTCACTGAAACTGTCTTCGCCACAATTTCCTCATGTGTCAATGGGGCAACAGCAGCGCTTTCTTCATGGGGGTATTGGAAAGATCAAATAAGTTGATACATGTGAAGCGCCCAGAGCAGTAAATTATGAATCAGCGTCAGCTCCTACCCACTAACGACTGTAATTGTTATTATCATTATTGACACTGACCAAGAGTACACAGGGAGCACCCAACACGGTCAGGGCTTCTAAATGTTGAAATCCCAGGCTCTGAGTCAAAACCCAGGGCACTTTCTCCTACCATCTTTGCGGGGTCCTCCAAGAAAGACCCAGCATCTCTACAAGAGGGCTCTCCTTGCATTTCCATGACCCTTAAATAAACACACACAAAACAAGGCACCAAGGCTATCAGTCCCCCTTGGAGATGGGGAAGGGGTGCAATCCAGTTCCTGAAGGAGGTGAGGAAAGATGGGGAGATTCTGGAGGAACCACAGAGCCCCAGAACCGGAACCAAAGAAAACCACTGGTTCCGGAGTTTAGATGGTCAAAAGGAAATTCGCTCAGGCTCCCTGTCCTCTTTTCGGTGCTGACTCAGACCTCACTTCCTCCAGGGAGCCCTCCCTGACTACTCCTGCTCACTTGATGCTGAAATCCTAGAACCCTAATCATCTATATTATTTAATTACCATATAACAAAATAAGTAATGATGATACTAACATTTATATGCCTTACTACCTACGAGGCAGTGTTCTAAGTGCTTTATATATATTTATATAACTGACTTACACTCTTAAAAACCCTGTAAGATAAGATCTATCATCAGCTCCTACTCCACAGATGAGAAAACTGAGGCCCAGAAAGGTTAAGCCAGTTGCCCTAAGGTTATACAGCCCCAGGACTCAATCCCAAGCAGTCTAGCTCCAGAGCCCAGCCTCATACTTGGATTTCTGTAAACATCCACTTTGCCACCATGGACTAGACTGTCCCCTCCTTGAGGGCAGGAACCCACCAGAGCTGGCCTTTCTGCATCTCCCACAATTCACAGTCAACCACAAAGCCTTCATTTCTACTGACAACAGAGCCTTGAAACTAGGGACCCAGGGAGGCCAGGGAAGCTCTGCCCCATGGAATTAAAAGCCGGGAGGGATTACCAAGCATTCTTCCCTTACCAAGTATAAAGGCTCAGAGGAGCGAGTGGGAAGACAGAAGAGACCACGCAGGCTGCCAGCCTGGATGCGTGGAAAGCCTTGGTAATTAGCAGTCCCCGAAGCGAAGCCCTGGGTTTTCCAAACCGAAAGGCCTTGGGTGGTTTAGGGGGCATTTCTGATGGAGCAAAACAAGACAGGCCTCCTGTGGCTCACAAACGAGGTATGTATGGCTGGTCAGGTTACACAATCAGTCCATTTCTGGCAACAGCTTGGGGACACCCAAAAGGACAAGGATTGTCCTGTCCTGGATTCTCCTCCCCTTGGTTTACAGGTGGGCAAACTGAGGCCAGGGCAGGCATAGCAGGACTGGTCCAAGAACCAGCTCATCGCAGAACCGACAGGTCAATCGAAACAAAAACTGATGACCTCAATAATGTGGAAAATACAGAAACCTTTTTTTTCTTGTTTCTTTAATAATAAGAGCCATTGATTCCAATCAATTTCCATTATTCCAGCAACCTCGGACTCTACAAGTGGACAATTTAAAACCACAGTTAACCCTAACACGATCTGTATCTGCTCTGAAATGCACCACACCATCTAGGCAAGGGCGTGGGAGGGAGAGATATATTTTCTTACCCATTAATATAAAAATCGGTTTGTCTTTCCTCTTTCCTTTCCTGACTGAGGAGCAGGGAGTGGCTCAGAAGGAGAAGTGAGGAGTTCCCTAGAATTTGACATTGCCCAGAGATAGAAACTACCAGCTTCAAACTGAACAGATCCCTTTATTTATTTATTTATTTATTTATTTATTTATTTATTTATTTATTTAAACTATGAGAGAGGGAGAGAGGCAAAAAGAAACACCAACCCTCTCACAGGCCTTTCTAGAAGGGTCCTTTAGCCAAATGGTTTTCAATGCCACCACACAACTCCCCAACCCCTCCCAACACACACACACACACACACACACACACACACACACACACGAACACACCTCTTTTCACAGAGAGAAGGGCTCTCTCCTCCCCGAGTTAGAACTCGGACCTCACACAGACTTAGCTGCACCTCCAAGCCAATGGGGACCCCAGAGGATGCCAGAGTCTCCCTCTTTCCCTTGGCAATTGGGAGCTGCACAGCCTGGCTCTGGGGTCTCTGAAGGAACAACCACCGCCCCCACCAGCCCTTCCTTAACCAGGATTAAAAGACTTCCTAGAGCCAAGAAGGGAGTAAATGAGGTCCCAGCAGGAGGCAAGGAGATTAAAGCCCTCGGAGTCTCCTAACTTCCACCCAGGCTTGGCCCCAGGCCCACCCCCTCTGCCCCCTGGCCACTTTTCTCACTTCCCAGGAGAGTAGGGAAGTGGCCCCTTCCTCCCGCTCACAGGAGAAAAGAAAGATAGAAAGAAAGGAAAAGAAGAAAAAAGAATAGAAAAGGAAATGCAGCACAGGAGTTTAGAACCCAGTATCCCCAATTAACCAGCTGTGTGATTCTAAGCAAGTTACTCAACCTCGCTGGAGCTAAACTCTCCCATCTAAAACATGGGGTAAATACTCGTCCCCACTTCATGGGCCACTCGGAAGGTTAAACCGCCTGATGACACATGTGGGCGCCTGCCACAGAGTAAGCGCTGGGCTGTTTATTTTAGAGAGTCTGATGCTGTGGTTTTGCCACTTAGAAATAGGGGTGGGACCTGGACTGCCAAGTCGAGAGTTCGAAACCCACTCTCCCCAAGCTCCAACAAAAACGCGTGCACTGGGGAAAAGGGTCCTACCCCGAGGTTTTGTGGGTTTGTGGGATCTCCGTCCCTCTTCCGGGCACTGGGTTGTATCCTACTCTCGGAGGGACGCTGGGCTCTAGGATGTCTAGGAGGTGTCCCGGAGTACTCGGCGGTGCACTAGGCGGCGAAGAAATCCCCGGGAAAAAAAAGCAGGAGCGAAAGCTCCCGGCGCCTGGGTCCCAGAGCCCCTGCCTCGCGGATGCAACTAATTTTAAAACTATTTGAAAGGCGGGGAGGGGAAAAGAAAAAGACAAAAGGGCAGCGTGCAGGGGAGGGGGGGAACGGAGTGCGGGAGATCCCGAGTCGGGACTCGGACCGCCGGCCGGCCAGGGAAGCGACAGCCCGGCTCCGGGGGAGCCCGCATCTCCCCACCTCTCCGCGCGCCCCGCGAGGCGCCCCTGAGGCGACTCTCGCGACCCCCAGGGACCGCGGCCACAGGTAGTGGCGACCGCCCGGCACTGGAGGCCCCCGCGCTCCACAGCGGGGCTGGCGGCCCGGGCAGAGGCTGTCCCCGCGCGCCCCGGGCGACACTCACCGACTGCAAGAAGCGCAAGGTGCCCACGTAGTCCCTCTCGGTGCCCAAGATCTCGTTGAGGACGCAGAGGCGGAGGCGCAGCTGGCGCTCGGACTCCCGGGCGGCCGCGCACGGGCCAGAGCTGGGCGCAGGGGCGCCGGGGACCCGGGGGTCCGGGTGGGCACCGTCCCCAGCCCCGTCGCCGCTGGGATCGCTGCCGCCGGGTCCCTCCATTCTAGCGCGGCCGCGCGGCGCCGACTGCTTCCCCCGCGCGAAGGTCGCGCCGAACGGCGACTCAGGCGTCCAGGCGCCCCATCCCGGACGGGGCGCGCCGGCGGGCCGGGCTCAGCGGCGGGCCCGGCGCCTGGCGCGGCGGGCGGGCGGGACTGGGGGCGGGCGGCCCGAGCACGGCGTGGCACTTGGCAG